>NC_053024.1:517764139-517845416 GCF_003073215.2 Triticum urartu
GACAGGTGAGGCCAGGTAAGCCTCCTCTCTCTGGTTTTCTCTATTTGTTTCTGTTTTCTATTTTCTGCAGTAAGTTTTGATTTAGTAAAAATACTAAACCATTTGTTAAAATGCTGAAATTAATTTTGGGCACTTGTGAATTTGTTTCCAACAGCCCTCATTTAATTTCACAATTATTTGAGCACTTAAAAATATGTATAGCATTTAAATGCCCAAATTCAAATACAATATGATTTAATTCAAAAATCCAGAATGGCCTAGAAATATGTGCATGACTTTTGGCAGAGGTTTTCACCTTCAACAAAAATCATGAACTTTTCTAAAGGGCATTTGGGATCATTGAAAATATTTTTATCGAACCTAGTTGAATTCATTAGGTGCTAGGGTTTCAACAATCCCCATTTCAAGTTTCATGAAATTTAAACATGATGACATGATGAGCAAGCAAAGTCAAGCAAGGGCTGAACTGGGGCTATGACAGCTCACCCCCACTAAACAAGAATCTCGTCCCGAGATTCAAGTCGTGAGGTAAGAAGATAAAGGGGTCACAAGCTAACACGATCTTCATGGTCCAATTTGCCCTTCTCGAAGATGTTGATTCATTTCTCCAATTGATCTTGACGTCTTTGCTTTGAAATCTTCTTGCAACTATGATGGTGGAAGAGAGGAAACTTGACAGAGTTCGATCTTCACAAAGATCAAGCGATACACGATCAACTCATGGAATGAGACGATAGAACGTCTCTTAAGCCGGGACACAAAGCACACATCAAGACAGATGGAGAGAAACTGATAACAAAGGTTCAATTTGGTAGGCAACATTCCCACGCTTAAGAAGATGGTGGATGTGTTTCAAGTAGCGAGGAGTTAAGTTGCCCTTCATGTCGAACGGGGCACCTTAGAGGAGGTGGCTCGTAGAGCTATTCCCTTAAGTGGCAAAAAGAATTACTTTTGATTCAGAGATCATTGAAACTCTTTATACCAGCCTAAGGCAATTCACAACAATCGTTTGTCGGAGTACAAAGGGATGGCATACCCGGACTAGAATGGATGATATGGACTACCTTGTTGAAGACAACACAAAGGATGATTTGCTTATCATCGGAGGTGGAGGGGACCCATGGTAAGTCCACTTTTGAAGATGATATTGGACAGCAACTACCGAGAAGGGCAGCCCATGGGGGATTGCCACAATGGCGGTGCAAGCTGGGAACAAGATGCAACTGTTGGGGATGTTCCAACCATCATATCTGCCTGAGATTCAGATCTGGTTGGTGTCAGGATATCCCAAACTCATCAAGTCTAGAAAGAAAAATGAGAGTTTGCAACACAATTCGACGAGATGGCGTTGCGAGATTCTCGAGGAATGAACTAAGATAGCAAGCTCCAAAACATGAGCTGGTTCTGCTAAACACATGTGAACACGCTGTCCCAGACAAGCATGACCACATAGTAGTCTTATGATAAAACACTACTGAGTTTAGGTTGGGAACCATCATCGAGGTTATCGGAGTCTTGTGCATGGTCTAGAATTAACACAACAAACTCCTTTTCCTTGAAAAAATCAATCAGTGGCTTGGGGTGCTAGGGAACATATGGAATGAAGGTTGCAAGTCTCCAAACCACATGATACTTCGCACATATGCATGAATGACTTGGGATGATTCCAGAGGAAGCAAAACAAGCTTTCTCGAATTCATGGTGGCAAGTTGCATCGAATGCACATGAACTAAGAAAGTCACTTCTTTCATCCGGACATATGCTTCATGAACGGATCACGAAAGCATTGCTCACAAGTTTCCAACACTAGCTGTATGTTCAACATAATCATGGAGAAGATAAGGGTGTTGTCGATGGGCTCAACAACAATTCATCCAGATTGCCATATAGATGGAATTCCGTAATTAGGTGAACACGGTGATAGCATTGGTCAGACCAAAGGATGTAATGGTGTATGCCCGAGGGATCAAACACTAGTAAGACAACATTACGAACATCGTTGGTTCTGATTTGATTTGAGGATAGCCCACGCTCAAATCAAAGTTTGGACAAGACAATAGATCCAACAACTGATTACGAGGACCAATTGATGAAGATATCATCATTCTTCAACACACACACACAAAAGATATCCCTTGACACGAACTAAGTCAGACAAGCTTTTATCTTCCAACTCTCCAAGTTGTTGTTTAGCTTAACCAACTAGCTCAGGGGTATCCAACACAGATTCTTGGAGAAAGGGTGGTTTAATGGAAAACCAACTTGATCACGGACTCAACATAACGATCAGGTGCCTGGTGATACCTTCGAGAAGATATTCGGAAAATCATGAACCCCCGATATGTCACTAAGCTCGAGAACAATCTTGCTTTTCAGGGCAAGATGATATGATCAAATAAGCAAGCAATTCAATCCTAACTCCAAGATTGAAGAGTGCACCAGAAATAAGGAAAAGGTAGCACGATCAATCCTAGAATAGTGATTCGATAACCAACACGCTTAGAATGATAATAATGTCCATAACTACCAAGCAACACAGTTGCTAGGAGCATTGATTTCACACATCATGGTTCACTTTTCGGCATTCCGGTTACAGCAACACAGGACCGAGGAATGAATAATGATGGAGAGAAGTATCACTGCATCAAGAGTTCATAAGAGGCAGTGCAATTCTCATGACATTCCTGGCATAAAGATGGTAACACTCCAAGGTAGAACAGAGCAAAAGTTGGATTGGCATTTTGATCCGCGAAATACAACTACTTTGACCCAATCCTAGAAGTGGACGAGGTACTGGAGTTTGTTTCTCCTAGTCATTCCGGAATAGAATGGCTTGACGGACCACGAGAATAATAGGCATCGATGAACATGAATGCACAACTATTCCTGACTATCAATTTATAGATGATGGTCGGAATACAGCTGAGAATGGACAACTCAAGGAGCATATAAAATTTTGAGTTGTGGACTCATGGGTTAGTATGTCGAACGAGTTCAACATTTTTCTTCCGGATAACCCATGCAGAAAGGTAGAACTGGCAAAATCACAATTATGAATGGAGAACTCCTCGGGAGTACTCTAATGGTGATCCTTTGGTTCAAAGAACTTCTGCCTTAATGGTTCATGGTATTTGGAAGAAGGAAATACCACGGACCTCGAGGACTATCCCAAAGGTTACTAATATCTTAAGGGAACTAGCAAATACTAACAACATGAAGTAGGGTGAATCTCGGGTTCAAAAACCTAGGGATAGAATATCTACTACTAAATGGCATCACGGGATGCTTTCAAGAATGATGGCCAGAATCATCACACTGGGGATATGGAAGCATTGCTATACTCTCGAGGACACCTAGGGTCATAATACTAACTCCAACATACACGTCAAGGCAATGGAGTACCTCAACACACCGTTTAGTGTGCTTAATCTGGCCCAAAATACAACGGAACATGGAGGAAAGATTTGTAAGTGCATCAGACTATTTAGAAACCTGGGATGACTCGGACAGCATAACGGCTGTAAATGCTCAAAATGATTTGAGACATCCTGCAAAAATGGTGGCATAACCACTCAACATCACAATATCAAGGTTCTGAGGCCAGTTATGAACATATGGAAGTAGGAGGAACTGAACTGAGGCTTGAACTCAACAATCCTAGGCAACTACGGTTTAGTAACACGTCATCCCGAGAGATAGAAGAGAAGCCTAGTCCTTAACCCCGTAGAAAAGATAAGATGACTCACATCAGAAGGTCATGAGGATAAGGAGTAAAAAGAGCCTTATGTTCCCATCCACAATCAATTCCCTTATATAACTAAAGCATTTCTAGACACGACTTCGACCAGCTTGGCTTGGTAATCCTATAGTCAGTCAGGCTCTGATACCAAAACTGTCAAGACCCCGATTCTAAGTCACACCGATCTAGCCTGTAACACCTCATATCACTTTGCGGGCTCACGAACGATATTCCCACGGGTGTCACCTTACAATGGCCCGGGACCGTTTGCGCCTTTTGGCTCACGTATATGATAGTGTTGCTAGCATCCATATGACAGAGAACCCAGGCCGACATGACTAGTCGTGAACCCAAAGTGGCACTAACTTACGGGGACAGGCATGCATGAATCAACATCGAGCATGTTGGTCAGTAGCGTGTGAATCCGGGCTGTAGCACTGGGCTAATAGGACTCCGGGAACCCGGGCTGTAGCAGGCTAGGCAGGACTCCGGATGTCACCGCGTGACATTTCCCCGAAGGGACAGACACAGGAACGAAGTGAATCACATGCCGGCCAGTCAAGTGTTCCGGAGCAGTAGTGCTGGGCTAGCAGGACTCCGGTGAACCGGGCTATAGCGGACTACTATGGCTCATGGAAGCACAAGACTACATTTCCCCATAAGAGAGGCTACCAAGGATAAACAACTAGGTTGTCGGATCCCACACATACCAAGCATTTCAATCATACACACAATATGCTCGATATGTGTAAATACAACATAACTCTATGACTCAAGTAATTATTCATTAGGCTCCGAGGAGCCAAGAATTACAAACATGGGTCTCATGACCCAACATTCAGAGCATACAAGTCAAAGCACATGCGGAAGCTTAACTTGTCTGAGTACAAACAACTATAAATGAAAAAGGCTGAGAAGCCTGACTATCTACCAGATCCTGCCGAGGGCACAAGATCGTAGCTGAGGTATCAAGCTAAACATCGAAGTCCACACGGAACTACTAGCGAGACTGACGTCTCTGCAAAACATAAAATAGGCAAACGTGAGTACAAATGTACCCAGCAAGACTTACATCAGAACTATCTACATATGCATCGGTATCAACAAAGGGGTGGTGGAGTTTAACTGCAGCAAGTCAGCTTTGACTCGATGGCTATCCTGAACTACGACTGCAAGTAACTCTTTTGAGGTGGCGCACACGAGTCCACATATTCACCATACCAATACACCACTATGGATCCGCTCCCGTCTCCCTACGAGAACGCCATCCATAGCACTCATGCTTATCTTGCGCATTTTAGTGTATCCACTTTCACTTGTCTATGAACTATGCAAGGGGTCCAAGTTTCCATATCCGAGGAATCCGGCTATTCGAATATATAATGATAACCCTGCAGGGGTGTACTTCTTCACACACGCTCTCGCCACTTATCGCCCTGTACACGTCATGTACCTCGGCAACCTTCAAGTGGAAGCCGGGCGAGGAAGTCGGCCACGACCTGACTAACCAACAAGTCTCTAGTCCAGGTTTATCGCCTATTCGGGTTCCATCCGCAAGGAGATCCAGCCGGGGTGTCGCTCACGGCCCCAAATGATGTGTGCAGGGTTCCCAAGTCCACCTCGACGGATGGATCTACGCTTGGTACACCGTGCCACGGTGCCTAGTCTGTCCCAAGCCCACCTGTACCGGGTACCACTTGGTAGACTACTAACACAACCTACAAACACCAGAAACTAGTTGCAACTCCTAGACAGAGATCAGGTTGATTAATAAGTCGAGAGGGGCACTTAAGCATTCCAATGCGTGGTAGTAGCTGTTCATGGATCACAAACACAGAACTCAGTTCCTGAGGATGGCTGCAATGAGACAACCCACCATGTACTCCTACATGGCCTCTCACCGCTACCTTTACCAAATCGTGTTCACACACTTAGCTCTCAACGGTAGGACATGTTCACCACGTTCCAATTCATTCCCAATGAATCAGACCTGACTCAACTCTAAGCAGTAGCAGGCATGACAAGAAGCATGAATGAGTAGGCACATCAGGGCTCAAACAACTCCTACTCATGCTAGTGGGTTTCGTCTATTTACTGTGGCAATGACAGGTCATGCAGAGGAAAAGGGGTTCAACTACCGCAGCACGTAACAGTTGAATCGATGTTGTCCTAATGCAGTAAAAGAGAGCAGGAGCGAGAGAGTGGGATTGTATCAGAATGAACAAGGGGGTTTTGCTTGCCTGGCACTTCTGAAGATAATATAACTCTTCGTCAGTGTCATCGCACTCATCGTCGAAACGAACGTCTACCGGCAAACACAAAAGGAACTGCAATCAATGCAATGCACATTCATATGAATGATATGTCATATTGAAGTACTGAATTGACCTAGTGCAACAGTTAGTCATATTCATTGAAGTGGAATTCAAACCTATAGCAAATTCCAACTCCAAAACTAATTACCATTTATTCCATAATCATGAATTATCCTATTCAGTGAGGTTAACTTGTTCAAACATGCATGAAAATGCCATAAACAGATTCTTCGGATTTTTCTGATAATTTTTCATATATAAATTATTTCATTTGGAGTTACGGTTTAATTTCTATGAATTTTAGAAGTTTTGGCTATTTTCTGAAATAAACAAATCATTTCTGATTTATTTTAATTCCAGAAAACTTTACTGTGTCAGCACTGCATCATCATGACATCAGCAGGTCAACAGGGCGCGGTCCAGGTCAAATCTGACCTGTGGGGCCCGCACGTCAGTGTAACAGGGCAGGACTAGAGGCTGACTTGTGGGGCCAGGTCAACAGCCACGTTAGCACGGTCAAAGCTGACGCGTGGGCCCACTGCAATTAGATTAACCTTAACTAACTTGGTTAGCCGGGCGGGGCCCGTATGTCAGTGACCCAGGGGGGTCAAATCCCTGGTCAACCGGGGCTAATCCACCGGCGACTCGACGCCAGCGAGGCCAGACGCGGCGGCGAGGTGCGGGATTCCTCCTCCGGCGACCAAATGGCCGGCGGAGGGCATCTACGTGATGTGGGGGGCTACCGCGTCGAGTGGTGGTGGTGTTTGGGCTCGGGGTAGTCGGAAAAGACGCCGGCGACGACGTTGGCGGCTGCCGGAGCTCGGGCGTGCTTGGAGTTGAGGCTACGACGCGCTAACGGATGACCTGAAGCGCTTGAGAGGCTCTACGGTGTGCGGCGAGCTTGCTGGACATGCTGGGGTGACCAAATGGTCGCCGGAGCAACGCCGGCGACAAGCTCTTGCGGCGGTGGGTTTCGGTCAACGCGGAATCAACGGCTACAGGTCGCGAACGGCGTCGGGGTAAGAGGGAAACGGCGTAGGAGCTCACATAGAGGCTGTAGGGATGCTTAGCGTGCTCGGGGACGGCTCGGAGGTGTCGAATCGGCGGTGACGATCTCCGGTGCCCGAGGTTGAAAACGAGGGCAAAGACGGTGTTGTGGGGCATCCGACGTCGCGCGGCTCGGTGTGGAGGTCGAGGACGTCGCGGTGGAGCTCGGAAGCAGCTCGGTCAGGCGAGGCGGTGGCTGTGGCCGTGTGGCAGCGAACGACGACGACGAGCGCGTCGGCCATAGCGGGGGAGGACGAGGGAGAGATCCAAGGAGAGAGGGGAGAGGTGCAGGGGGTCGAGGAGTGTGTGGCAACGTCTAGAGAATCAGGTCATCGAGGGGGAGGGGCAGGCAGGCAGGGTGGTGGCGTGGCGAGCTCGGCGGCGTCGCGGTGTCCCTCCTCTGCCTATTGGCAGACGTAGGCGATGACTGGCAGCGGCGCTGGGCTGGGCTGCGACAGGTGAGGCCAGGTAAGCCTCCTCTCTCTGGTTTTCTCTATTTGTTTCTGTTTTCTATTTTCTGCAGTAAGTTTTGATTTAGTAAAAATACTAAACCATTTGTTAAAATGCTGAAATTAATTTTGGGCACTTGTGAATTTGTTTCCAACAGCCCTCATTTAATTTCACAATTATTTGAGCACTTAAAAATATGTATAGCATTTAAATGCCCAAATTCAAATACAATATGATTTAATTCAAAAATCCAGAATGGCCTAGAAATATGTGCATGACTTTTGGCAAAGGTTTTCACCTTTAACAAAAATCATGAACTTTTCTAAAGGGCATTTGGGATCATTGAAAATATTTTTATCGAACCTAGTTGAATTCATTAGGTGCTAGGGTTTCAACAATCCCCATTTCAAGTTTCATGAAATTTAAACATGATGACATGATGAGCAAGCAAAGTCAAGCAAGGGCTGAACTGGGGCTGTGACATTTAGCCAGCAGGCCCCTTGAGGTTGAGAGGGAGGTATTTGATGGCGTGGAGGTCATCTCCGCGTGCCATATGGATGTGGAGAATGAAGTCTTCGATCCACACCACGGGGTCCGTGGTCCCATCATATGATTCTATGTTCACGGGCTTGGATCCTTCGGGGAAATCGTGATCCAGGACCTCATCAGTGAAGTAATGAGGGTGTGCGGGGCCTCTGTATTGGGCCATATCGTGACACAGCTCTGATGAAGTCCGTCTGCGGTGTTCGGCCAGCGCATGACTGGGTTTGTCACGTCCGAATAGGTGGCCGTTGTCACGTGTCGAGGTGCGTCCTCGCGATCCATAGATTGATCTGGTAGGTCCTACTTTATTGTTTAGGTTCTGCCGGAGGTCATATGTATGGCTGTGGGCAAATTTACCTTTGCCTGAGTGACGAGGCGGGGCGGGCTGGTGTTCGGCATGGGTTGCCGTTTTCCCGGCCACGCGATGGCCGGTCAGCCGCATTGTATGATAGTGGTATATACTTCGGCGCCTCCTCGTCGAACTGAGGTAGCAATTTACGCTTTAGGTAGCTTTTGGTTGGGCACTTGAGGCCGTATTCTTCGGCTGCTAGGACATCAGTCCATTTATCGTTGAGCAGATCCTGGTCATCTTGAAGCAGCAGCTGCTTCTTCTTCAGGCTCCTTGCGGTGGCTATTAGCTGTCGTTTGAAGCGCTCCTGCTCAAGAGGTTCCTCAGGCACAATAAAATCCTCGGTGCCGAGGCTCACCTCGTCCTCGGAGAGCGTAAGGTAACTATCGTCCTCTGAATCTTTGTGCGTGGCCTGTTTAACAGGGCTAACCTGCGCATCTTCCCATTCATCTTGTTCGTTTGTTGTGTCGAGGGGGCTTCGTTGTCTTCGGCACCTTCCGAAGTGTCATCTTCTCCTGTGCCGGTGTTGCTATCTTTACTGCGGCGTGACTTAGAGCAGCGCCGCTGACGCCGACGCTTGGACTGTATTTCGGAAGGTTTATCCTCAACTGGGTCTTCCTTGTCGTCGCCGCTGTTTTCCCTTGGTGCATCCACCATGTATACGTCATACGAAGAAGTGGTCGTCCAGCGTCCGGTGAATGGCGTGTTTTGGTCTTCTTCTTCTCCGGCTTCGTCGTCCATACCGTCGATGTCCTCGGAGTCGTAATCAAGTTCGCTGGTCAAATCCTTGAGCATGGCTATAAGGTGGGTGGCGGGTGGGAAGTGAAATTCTCCATCATCAGCCCCTAGTTCGAGCCGGATATAGTTCAGCTGAGAGTCCTCCGCTAAGGACAGACTTTTTAACGAGTTTAGCACATCGCCCAGAGGCGAGTGCTGGAAGATGTCTATGGCGCTAAATTCGAAGATCGATAAATGTTCAAGCTCGGCGTCCGCGGGCTCGCGTGGTTTGGAACCTACAGTCGGAGACAAGTCCGGCGTTCTGGTGGCATAGGCATCGGGTGAGACTAGGTCCATGTGCGACTCCAACGCCGTGGAATCTACGGCCTCCGTGGTGGGGTTAATCCTCCCATGTTTGGATGGAGCGGCATGCTCCGGCTCTAGGGCCAGAGCGGTTACACGAGCGATCTCCTGGATGCGGCCCGATGAAAGATTTAAGTCATGATCATCGGGGTGATCGACAGCGGCTACCGTGGTATCGAATCCGGTGAAGATCAAGTCTCCATGAATGTCCGTGACGTATTTCAAGCTCCCGAATCTGACCTGATGGCCAGGGGTGTAGCTTTCGATTTGCTCCAGATGGCCAAATGAGTTGGCCCACAGTGCGAAGCCGCCGAACACAAAGATCTGTCCGGGGAGAAAAGTTTCTCCGCAGACAGCGCGATTATTGATGATTGAAGGGGCCATCAAACCTTTCAGTGACAGCACAGAGGAATTCTAAATGAAAGCACCAATGTCAGTGTCAAAACCGGCGAATCTCGGGCAAGTAACATACCAATGACAAAGGGAACAACGTGTGTTGTTATGCGGTTTGACCGATAAAGATCTTCATAGAATATGTAGGAGCCAATATGAGCATCCAGGTTCCACTAGTGGTTATTGACTGGAGACGAGTCTCGGTCATGTCTACATAGTTCTCGAACCCGTAGGGTCTGCACGCTTAAAGTTCGGTGAAGATCGGTAATATGAGTTTATGTGTTTTGATGTACCGAAGGTAGTTCGGAGTCCCGGATATGATCACGGACATGACGAGGAGTCTCAAAATGGTCAAGGCATAAAGATTGATATATTGGAAGCCTATATTTGGACATCAAAATAGTTCCGGGTGAAATCGGGATTTTACCGGAGTGTCGGTGGGGTTACCGGAACCCTGTCGGTGTCAAAACCGGAGGATCTCGAGTAGGGGGTCCCGAAATGTGCGTCTAAGGTTGATGGTAATAGGAGACCGGGGACACGATGTTTACCCAGGTTCGGGCCCTCTTGATGGAGGTAATACCCTATGTCCTACTTGATTGATATAGATGAATATGAGTGTTACAAGAGTTGATCTACCACGAGATCGTAATGGTTAAACCCTAGAAGTCTAGCCTGTATGACTAAGGTATTGAGTATCCCCAATCCAGACTAAGTCCTCCGGTTTATATAGACACCGGGGGAATCTAGGGTTACATAGAGTCGGTTACATAATATGGAATCTTCATAGTTGTTCGCCAAGCTTGCCTTCCACGCCAAGGAGAGTCCTATTCAGATATGGGTGTAGTCTTCGGTCTTCTTATCTTCACAGCCCATCAGTCCGGCCCATAGACAATAGGCCGGACGCCTGAGGACCCCTTAGTCTAGGACTCCCTCAGTAGCCCCTGAACCTGCCATCGATGACAAGGTATCTGGCGTGTAGTGTCGTCTTCGGCATTGCAAGGCGGGTTCATCCTTCCGAACTCTCGAATAGTCTTTAGACAAATTGATTGTGTTCGGACATGTAACACACACCGCACACAACCGTAGAGAGAATATAATAACACACGAGTCCCATCCGCTGACAACTTTAGTAATGTGACGTCACGCCTGTCCGGTTATAATTTCGAACCATTTTTCACCCCACGTTTCGAGACGCGGTTGTCACTGGCACGTCTTGTCAAAGCAGAGATAATGTCCCCTTATCATGGGATTCTCATCAATACGGGTGTGGGTAACCCAACCATGCTGTTTACACAGCCTTGGGAGCAGGTGAATTTCAAGGCGAATTCCTCCTTCCCCCACACTTTCCTCCTGCCTCTCCGTCCTTTAGCTCCTGCACCCAAGTTCTCATTCCCCTAGTCTCGAGAAAGCACTCAACCATGTCCGGATCCGGAGGTCAAGGCAAGTGTATGGCCTCCTCCGTTAAGGAGGAGAACGTCGCCGAGCTTCGAGCGGCCGGTTACCTGGCGAAGGAAATCGCCCACCGTCTTCCAGCCCGAAGACAGATCATCCCACACCGAAGCCCAACGAGAGGCTAGTGTTCATCCCCCACTTCCTCCGCAGGCTAGGGTTTCCACTCCACCCCTTCGTCCGCGGGATTATGTTCTACTATGGGATAGATTTCCACGATCTATCCCCGAACTCCTTCCTCAATATCTCAACGTTCATCGTCGTGTGCGAGGCTTTCCTCTGCATCCACCCCCACTTCGGGTTATGGCTCAAAACCTTCAACGTGAAGCCTAAGGTGGTGGAGGGACAACATGCAAAGTGCGGGGGCGCAATGGTGAGGAAGCTCACCAATGTTTCTTGGCCAAAAGCCACATTCGTGGAATCTGTCAAGGAATGGAAGAAGTTATGGTTCTACATCACCGAACCCCGCGACGCCACCTGGGCCGCAGCTGCCGAATTCAACTCCGGCGCTCCCGTGTGACTCACCTCTTGGGTCGAGAAGAGCCCAAACCGGTGTGCGTCGGACGAGCTGATTGCGCTGGAAACGCGCATCCAAAGCATGATCGATAGGGATATCAAGCTCATGGACATAATCCAAGTGATGTTGGTGCGCCGGATTGAAAGTGCGTTATATCGACTAGAGGGGGGTGAATAGGCGATTTTTATGGAAGTCTTCAAAACGTGGAAGTTTCAAAGACAAACGATAGAAATAAACCTATTACCATGCAGTGGAAGGTAGACTACACTAGGCAAACCATAGTCAAGTATTCAATGAAGTGAAAGCACAATGACTAATAGCAGCAATGTAGTGAGGATCAGGTAGGAAGATATTATGAAGCCAAACAGAACACGCAGTCACTCAGTGAAGACAAAAGATAGTGCAATCATACAATGACTTCACAAGGACCAACAGTAAGTAAAGGGAAGGGCAGGATGAAACCAGTGACTCGTTGAAGACAATGATTTGTTGGACCAGTTCCAGTTGCTGTGACAACTGTACGTCTGGTTAGGGCGGCTAGGTATTTAAACCTGAGGACACACAGTCCCGGACACCTAGTCCTAAACACGCAGCTCAGGACACCCAGTCCTCACCGTATTCCCCTTGAGCTAAGGTCACACAGACCTCGCCCAATCACTATGGTAAGTCTTCAAGGTAGACTCCCAAACCTTCACAGACTTCGTTCACCGGCAATCCACAATGTCTCTTGGATGCTCAGAACGCGACGCCTAACCGGCTGGAGGATTCACAGTCCTCAAGTGTAATAAGTCTTCAGATCACACAGACAAGAAGACTTAAGTGATGCCTAACACTCTTTGGCTCTGGGTGGTTAGGGCTTTATCCTCGCAAGGAATTCTCTCTCAAAGGCTTCGAGGTGGGTTGCTCTCAAACGACAAAAGTCGTACTCTAACTCTGAGCAGCCAACCGTTTATGGTTGTAGGGGGTGGGCTATTTATAGCCACTAGGCAACCCGACCTGATTTGTCCGAAATGACCCTGGGTCACTAAGGAACTGACACGTGTTCCAACGGTCAGATTTCAAACTCACACAGCAACTTTACTTGGGCTACAAGCAAAGCTTTGTCCGACTCTGGACAAGATTCGCTCTCATAGTCTTCACTCGAAGACATAGGTTTTGGTTAAGCATCACTTCAGTCATTCTGACTGGTTCTCTTGGACCCCACTTAACAGTACGGTGGTTCCTATGACTCAACACAGAGAAGAAAAAGAACTACGAAAGATCTAAGTCTTCGAGCTCCATAGGCTTCATGCGATGTCTTCTCTTGTCATAGTCTTCAATGAGAATATCTTCATACCACCTTTGACATCAATGTCTTCATACATTTTTAGGGGTCATCTCTGGTAGGAAAACCGAATCAATGAGGGACTTCTACCTGTGTTATCCTGCAATTCTCACAAACACATTAGTCCCTCAACTAGGTTTGTCGTCAATACTCCAAAACCAACTAGGGGTGGCACTAGATGCACTTACAATCTCCCCCTTTTTGGTGATTGATGACAAACTAGTTGAAGTTTTCAACGGGAATATAATATGTGAAATTGTAAGAGGATAGGGAATTGTCTTCATAAGCTGTGAGGGCTCCCCCTGAAGATGTGCATATAAGTAATTTGCTTTTGGAATGCAAATGCACATGGCAGGTTGTGCTTGTGGAGATCCTCTTCAACTTATGATGACAATCCACTATGCATGTGAAGGTATGTGAAGATAATGACATGCATAATGGAAAATGGACATCTGCAAAATGATCTAAATGCGAAATTTATCATCGCACATGCGGAATTTATCATCGCATCACAAAGTGGCAAATAAGTAGAAGACGACCATCGAGTTTAAGTGTTACAACTCAAAGAACCAAATATATCAAAACGGGAGTTGTAAACACGAAGCAAAATATAAAGCAACCGCCCATATGGACCCTCTTGAAGACTATCAAACTCATATGCTTCTCCCCCTTTTGTCAGTAAGTGTTGGGGAACGTAGCAGAAATTCAAAATTTTCTATGCATCACCAAGATCAATCTATGGAGTAATCTAGCAACAAGGGGAAGGAGAGTGCATCTACATACCCTTGTAGATCGCTAAGCGGAAGCGTTCAAGTGAACGGGGTTGATGGAGTCGTACTCGTCGTGATCCAAATCACCGATGATCCTAGTGCCGAACGGACGGCACCTCCGTGTTCAACACACGTACAGCCCGGTGACGTCTCCTACGCCTTGATCCAGCAAGGGGAGAAGGAGAGGTTGGGAAGACTCCATCCAGCAGCAGCACGACGGCATGGTGGTGGTGAAGGAGCGCGAGACTCCAGCAGGGCTTCGCCAAGCACTACGAGAGACGAGGAGGGAGAGGGGTAGGGCTGCGCCAACAGGGAGAGCAAATCACATGTGTTGGGCAGCCCCAAACCTCAAGTATATATAGGGGGAGGGGAGGGGCTGCGCCCCCACCTAGGGTTCCCTCCCTAGGGGTGGCGGCAGCCTCTAGATCCCATCTGGGAGGCGGCCACAAGGGGAAGAGGGGGAGGCGCACCTAGGGTGGGCCTTAGGGCCCATCTGCCCTAGGGTTTGCCCCCTTCCCCTCTTGGAGGCGCCTTGGACCTTGGTGGGTGGCGCCCCAGCCCACCTAGGGGCTGGTCCCTTCCCACTATTGGCCCATGTAGGCCTCCGGGGCTGGTGGCCCCACCTGGTGGACCCCCGGACCCCTCCGGTGGTCCCGATACACTACCGGTGATGCCCGGAACAATTCCGGTGGCCAAAACCATACTTCCTATATATCAATATTTACCTCCGGACCATTCCGGAGCTCCTCGTGACGTCCGGGATCTCATCCGGGACTCCGAACAACATTCAGTAACCGCGTACATACTTTCCCTATAACCCTAGCATCATCGAACCTTAAGTGTGTAGACCCTACGGGTTCGGAAGTCATGCAGACATGGCCGAGACAACTCTCCAGTCAATAACCAACAGCGGGATCTGGATACCCAGGTTGGCTCCCACATGCTCCACGATGATCTCATCGGATGAACCACGATGTCAAGGACTTAATCAATCCCGTATACAATTCCCTTTGTCTATCGGTATGATACTTGCCCGAGATTCGATCGTCGGTATCCCGATACCTTGTTCAATCTCGTTACCGGCAAGTCTCTTTACTCGTTCCGTAACACATCATCCCGTGATCAACTCCTTGATCACATTGTGCACATTATGATGATGTCCTACCGAGTGGGCCCAGAGATACCTCTCCGTTTACACGGAGTGACAAATCCCAGTCTCGATTCGTGCCAACCCAACAGACACTTTCGGAGATACCTATAGTGTACCTTTATAGCCACCCAGTTACGTTGTGATGTTTGGCACACCCAAAGCACTCCTACGGTATCCGGGAGTTGCACAATCTCATGGTCTAAGGAAATGATACTTCACATTAGAAAAGCTTTAGCATACGAACTACATGATCTTGTGCTAGGCTTAGGATTGGGTCTTGTCCATCACATCATTCTCCTAATGATGTGATCCCGTTATCAACGACATCCAATGTCCATGGTCAGGAAACCGTAACCATCTATTGATCAACGAGCTAGTCAACTAGAGGCTTACTAGGGACATGGTGTTGTCTATGTATCCACACATGTATCTGAGTTTCCTATCAATACAATTCTAGCATGGATAATAAACGATTATCATGAATAAGGAAATATAATAATAACCCATTTATTATTGCCTCTAGGGCATATTTCCAACAGTCTCCCACTTGCACTAGAGTCAATAATCCAGTTCACATTGATATGTGATTAACACTCAAGGTCACATCCCCATGTGACTAACACCCAAAGAGTTCTGGGTTTGATCATGTTATGCTTGTGAGAGAGGTTTCAGTCAACGGGTCTGCAACATTCAGATCCGTATGTACTTCGCAAATTTCTATGTCATCTTGTAGATGCAACTACTATGCTACATTTGGAGCCATTTCAAATAACTGTTCTACTTGGAGCTATTCTAAATTGTTGCTCCATTATACGTATCCGGTATCTCTACTCAGAGCTATTCGGATAGGTGTTAAGCTTGCATCGACATAACTCTTTACGTCGAACTCTTTATCACCTCCATAACCAAGAAACATATCCTTATTCCTCTAAGGATAATTTAGACCGCTATCTGGTGATCTACTCCTAGATTACCTTTGTACCCTCTTGCCAGATATGTGGCAAGGCACACATCAGGTGCGATACTCAGCATGGCACACCGTATAGAGCCTATGACAAAAGCATAGGGGACGACCTTCGTCCTTCCTCTTTCTTCTGCCGTGGTCGTGCTTTAAGTCTTAACTTCATACCTTACAACTCAGGCAAGAACTCCTTCTTTGACTGATCCATCTTGAACACCTTCAAGATCATGTCAAGGTATGTGCTCATTTGAAAGTACCATTAAGCATTTTGATCTATCCTTATAGATCTTGATGCTCAATGTTCAAGTAGCTTAATCCAGGCTTTCCATTGAAAAACACTTTCCAAATAACCCTATATGCTTTCCAGAAATTCTACGTCATTTCTGATCAACAATATGTCAACAACATATATTCATCAGAAATTCTATAGTGCTCCCACTCACTTCTTTGGAAATACAAGTTTCTCATAAACTTTGCATACACCCAAAATCTTTGATCATCTCATCAAAGCATACATTCCAACTCCGAGATGCTTACTCCAGTCCTTAGAAGGATTGCTGGAGCTTTGCATACTTATTAGCATATTTTAGGATTGACAAAACCTTCCGGTTGTATCACATACAACCTTTCCTCAAGAAAATCATCGAGGAAACAATGTTTTGACATCCTATCTGCAAGATTTCATAAATAATGCAGTACTCGCTAATATAATTCCAACAGACTCTTAGCATCGCTACGAGTGAGAAAGTCTCATCGTAGTCAACTCCTTGAACTTGTCGGAAAACATCTTAATGACAAGTCGAGCTTTCTTAATGGCGATACTTACCATCATTGTTCGTCTTCCTTTTAAAATCCATATGTACCTAACAGCCTTACGACCATCAAGTAGTTCTTCCAAAGTCTACACTTTGTTTTCATATATGGAACCTCTCTCGGATTATATGGCCTCGATCCATTTTGGAATCCAGGCCCACCATCGCTTCTCCATAGCTCGTAGGTTCATTGTTGTCTAGCAACATGACTTCCAAGACAGGATTACGTACCACTCTGAAGTAGTACGCATCCTTGTCATCCCACGAGGTTTGGTAGTGACTTGATCTGAAGTTTCATGATCACTATCATAAGCTTCCACTTCAATTGGTGTAGGTGCCATAGGAACAACTCCCTGTGCCCTGCCACACACTAGTTGAAGAGACGGTTCAATAACCTCATCAAGTCTCCACCATCCTCCCACTCAATTCTTTCGAGAGAAACTTTTCCTCGAGAAAGGACCCGATTCTAGAAACAATCCCTTATTGCTTTCGGATCTGAGACAGGAGGTATACCCAACTGTTTTGGGTGTCCTATGAAGATGCATTTATCCGCTTTGGGTTCGAGCTTATCGGCCTGAAACTTTTTCACATAAGCGTCGCAGCCCCAAACTTTTAAGAAATGACAGCTTAGGTTTGTCTAAACCATAGTTCATACGGTGTCATCTCATCGGAATTACGTGGTGCCCTATTCAAAGTGAATGTGGTTGTCTCTAATGCCTAACCCATAAACTATCGTGGTAATTCGATAAGAGACATCATGGTATGCATCATATCCAATAGGGTGCAGTTATGATGTTCGGACACACCATCACACTACGGTGTTCCAGGCTGTATTACTTGTGAAACAATTTCCACAATGTCTTAATTCTGTGCCAAACTCATAATTCAGATATTCATCTCTATGATCATATCATTTTATCCTCTTGTCACGACGATCTTTCAACTTCACCCTGAAATTACTTGAACCTTTCAATAATTCAGACTCGTGATTCATCAAGTAAATGTACTCAACATCTACTCAAATCATCTGTGAAGTAAGAACATAACGATATCCACTACACGCCTCAGCACTCATTGGACTGCACACATCAAAATGTATTACTTCCAACAAGTTGCTTTCTAGTTCCATTTTACTGAAAACGAGGCTTTCAGTCATCTTGCCCATGTGGTATGATTTGCATGTCTCAAGTGATCCAAAATCAAGTGAGTCCAAACGGTCCATTTGCATGGAATTTCTTCATGCATATACACCAATAGACATGGTTCGCATGTCTCAAACTTTTCAAAAAACGAGTGAGCCCAAAGATCCATCAACATGGAGCTTCTTCATGCGTTTTATACCGATATGACTTACGTGGCAGTGCCACAAGTAGGTGGTACTATCATTACTATCTTATATCTTTTGGCATGAACAAGTGTATCACTACGATCGAGATTCAATAAACTATTCATTTTAGGTGCAAGACCATTGAAGGTATTATTCAAATAAACAGAGTAACCATTATTCTCCTTAAATGAATAACCGTATTGCGATAGACATAATCCAATCATGTCTATGCTCAACGCAAACACCAATCTCGATGGTAGAGGGAGCGTGCGATGCTTGATCACATCAAGCTTGGAAAAACTTCCAACACATATCGCCAGCTCACCTTTAGCTAGTCTCCGTTTACTCCGCAGCCTTTTATTTCGAGTTTACTAACACTTAGCAACCGAACCGGTATCTAATACCATGGTGCTACTAGGAGTACTAGTAAAGTACACATTAACACAATGTATATCCAATATACTTCTATCGACCTTGCCAGCCTTCTCATCTACCAAGTATCTAGGGTAATTCTGCTCCAGTGGTTGTTCCCCTTATTACAGAAGCACTTAGTCTCGGGTTTGGGTTCAACCTTGGGTTTCTTCACTGGAGTAGCAGCTGATTTGCCATTTCATGAAGTATCCCTTCTTGCCCTTGCCCTTCTTGAAACTAGTGGTTTCACCAACCATCAACAATTGATGCTCCTTCTTGATTTCTACTTTTGTGGTGTCAAACATCACGAATATCTCAAGGATCATCATATATGTCCCTGATATATCATAGTTCATCACGAAGCTCTAGCAGCTTGGTGGTAATGACTTCGGAGAAACATCACTTTCTCATCTGGAAGATCAACTCCCACTCGATTCAAATGATTGTTGTACTCAGACAATCTGAGCACAAGCTCAACAATTGAGCTTTTCTCCCTTAGTTTGCAGGCTAAGATAATCGTCGGAGGTCTTATACCTCTTGACGTGGGCACGAGCCTGAAATCCCAATTTCAGCCCTCGAGACATCTCATATGTTTCGTGACATTTCAAAACGTCTTCGGTGCCTCAACTCTAAACCGTTTAATTGAACTATCACGTAGTTATCAAAATGTGTATGTCAGATGTTCGCAACATCCACAGACGACGTTCGAGGTTCAGCACACTCAGCGGTGCATTAAGGACATAAGCCTTCTATGAAGCAATGAGGACAATCCTCAGTTTACGGACCTAGTCCGCATAATTGCTACTATCATCTTTCAACTAAATTTTCTCTAGGAACATATCTAAACAGTAGAATTGAAGTGCGAGCTACGACATAATTTGTGAAGACTTTTGACTATGTTCAGGATAATTAAGTTCATCTTATGAACTCCCACTCAGATAGACATCCCTCTAGTCATCTAAGTGATTACATGATCCGAGTCAACTAGGCCGTGTCCGATCATCACGTGAGACGGACTAGTCATCATCGGTGAACATCTTCATGTTGATCATATCTACCATACGACTCATGCTCGACCTTTCGGTCCTCCGTGTTCCGAGGCCATGTCTGTACATGCTAGGCTCGTCAAGTCAACCTAAGTGTTTCGCATGTGTCCCGAGGCCATGTCTGTACATGCTAGGCTCGTCAACACCCGTTGTATTCGAACGTTAGAATCTATCACACCCGATCATCACGTGGTGCTTCGAAACAACGAACCTTCGCAACGGTGCACAGTTAGGGGGAACACTTTCTTGAAATTTTAATGAGGGATCATCTTATTTACTACCGTCGTTCTAAGCAAATAAGATGCAAAAACATGATAAACATCACATGCAATCAAAAAGTGACATGATATGGCCAATATCATTTTGCTCCTTTTGATCTCCATCTTCGGGGCTCCATGATCATCGTTGTCACCGGCATGACACCATGATCTCCATCATCATGATCTCCATCATCGTGTCTTCATGAAGTTGTCTCGCCAACTATTACTTCTACTACTACAGCTAACGGTTAGCAATAAAGTAAAGTAATTACATGATGTTTATATTGACACGCAGGTCATAAATAAATTAAGACAACTCCTATGGCTCCTGCCGGTTGTCATACTCATCGACATGCAAGTCGTGATTCCTATTACAAGAACATGATCATCTCATACATCACATATATCATTCATCACATCCTTTGGCCATATCACATCACAAAACACTTGCTGCAAAAACAAGTTAGACGTCCTCTAATTGTTGTTGCAAGTTTTTACGTGGCTGCTATAGGTTTCTAGCAAGAACGTTTCTTACCTACGCCAAAACCACAACGTGAATTGCCAATTTCTATTTACCCTTCATAAGG
Organism: Triticum urartu; assembly: GCF_003073215.2. NCBI lineage: Eukaryota > Viridiplantae > Streptophyta > Magnoliopsida > Poales > Poaceae > Triticum > Triticum urartu. The sequence continues at coordinate 517,784,670 of NC_053024.1, forward strand.
ACCCTGTTCATCGAATCCGATCCGACTAAAGTGGGAGAGACAGACACCCGCTAGCCACCTTATGCAACTAGTGCATGTCAGTCGGTGGAACCAGTCTCACGTAAGAGTATGTGTAAGGTCGGTCCGGGCCGCTTCATCCCACGATGCCGCCGGATCAAGATAAGACTAGTAACGGCAAGCAAATTGACAATATCGACGCCCACAACTACTTTGTGTTCTCCTCGTGCATAGTAACTACGCATAGACCTAGCTCATGATGCCACTGTTAGGGAACGTAGCAAAAATTCAAAATTTTCTACGCATCACCAAGATCAATCTATGGAGTAATCTAGCAACGAGGGGAAGGAGAGTGCATCTACATACCCTTGTAGATTGCTAAGCGGAAGCGTTCAAGTGAACGGGGTTGATGGAGTCGTACTCGTCGTGATCCAAATCACCGATGATCCTAGTGCCGAACGGACGGCACCTCCGTGTTCAACACACGTACAGCCCGGTGACGTCTCCTATGCCTTGATCTAGCAAGGGGAGAAGGAGAGGTTGGGAAGACTCCATCCAGCAGCAGCATGACGGCGTGGTGGTGGTGAAGGAGCGCGAGACTTCAGCAGGGCTTCGCCAAGCACTACGAGAGATGAGGAGGGAGAGGGGTAGGGCTGCGCCAACAGGGAGAGCAAATCACATGTGTTGGGCAGCCCCAAACCTCAAGTGTATATAGGGGGAGGGGAGGGGCTGTGCCCCCACCTAGGGTTCCTCCCTAGGGGTGGCGGCAGCCCCTAGATCCCATCTGGGAGGCAGCCACAAGGGGGAGAGGGGGAGGCGCACCTAGGGTGGGTCTTAGGGCCCATCTGCCCTAGGGTTTGCCCCCTTCCCCTCTTGGAGGCGCCTTGGGCCTTGGTGGGAGACGCCCCAGCCCACCTAGGGGCTGGTCCCTTCCCACTATTGGCCCATGTAGGCCTCCGGGGCTGGTGACCCCACCTGGTGGACCCCCGGACCCCTCCGGTGGTCCCGGTACACTACCGGTGATGCCCGGAACAATTCCGGTGGCCAAAACCATACTTCCTATATATCAATCTTTACCTCCGGACCATTCCGGAGCTCCTCGTGACGTCCGGGATCTCATCCGGGACTCCGAACAACATTCGGTAACCGCATACATACTTTCCCTATAACCCTAGCGTCATCGAACCTTAAGTGTGTAGACCCTACGGGTTCGGAAGTCATGCAGACATGGCCGAGACAACTCTCCGGTCAATAACCAACAGCGGGATCTGGATACCCATGTTGGCTCCCACATGCTCCACGATGATCTCATCTGATGAACCACGATGTCAAGGACTTAATCAATCCTGTATACAATTCCCTTTGTCTATCGGTATGATACTTGCCCGAGATTCGATCGTCGGTATCCCGATACCTTGTTCAATCTCGTTACCGGCAAGTCTCTTTACTTGTTCTGTAACACATCATCCCGTGATCAACTCCTTGATCACATTGTGCACATTATGATGATGTCCTACCGAGTGGGCCCAGAGATACCTCTCCATTTACACGGAGTGACAAATCCCAGCCTCAATTCGTGCCAACCCAACAGACACTTTCGGAGATACCTGTAGTGTACCTTTATAGCCACCCAGTTACATTGTGACGTTTGGCACACCCAAAGCACTCCTACGGTATCCGGGAGTTGCACAATCTCATGGTCTAAGGAAATGATACTTCACATTAGAAAAGCTTTAGCATACGAACTACATGATCTTGTGCTAGGCTTAGGATTGGGTCTTGTCCATCACATCATTCTCATAATGATGTGATCCCGTTATCAACGACATCCAATGTCCATGGTCAGGAAACCGTAACCATCTATTGATCAACGAGCTAGTCAACTAGAGGCTTACTAGGGACATGGTGTTGTCTATGTATCCACACATGTATCTGAGTTTCCTATCAATACAATTCTAGCATGGATAATAAATGATTATCATGAACAAGGAAATATAATAATAACCAATTTATTATTGCCTCTAGGGCATATTTCCAACAGTAAGGACCAAAAAGGTTTGAAGACATAGAGCATCTACTCGTTCCCATGAAGAGTAGGTGAAGCAGCAGGGTCATCGGTGGTGTTCGGCGGTGCAGAAGAACTTGGAGCAGTGTCGAAGCGTGCTGAAGGAGGTGGCGGTGAAGTAGCATCATCTTCATCCTCGATCTCTCTGGCATTCACAGTTGCAGTAGAGGAAGAGAACTCAGAGTCTTCAAGAGATGGAGTTCGTCGCAGCACTGCCCTTCGAGGAGGTGTGGAGTCAAACTTGAAGCGTTCAGAGAAGCCATCCTCTTGAAGATCATCTTTAGAGCACATAAGCGTCAGCCCTTTCCATGTGCGTCGAGAGGTTTCATGTGCAACAAAGGCATTCTTGGTGGCAAGATTGCGAATGCGGTTAACATCCACCAAGAGGCTTTGCATTTGGCGCTTCAGCCAGTCATGATTCCTATCATGTTTCTGATGAAGAGCCACCAGAAGCTCTCGGTCATTGAGAACATGAGTGCGCTTCTTGGGTCGTTGGGCAATTATGCTATCGGTGGCTTCAGTAAGAGCAGGATGTGGTGCACGTGTAGTTCCGGCCAAAGGATACACACGAGTGACTGCTTCAACTCCTTCAATGTTCTGAGAAAAAGTTTAATGCTCCGCATTCTGAAGACTTAGAGGTTCCTTAGCAGGCTCATGATAAATGGCTTCAACGGACATATCCACATCAGGCAGAAAGATCCGATGATTGCGAGCAGATGGCTGATATGAGATAGCGGAGTGGAGTTTGATCAGCCTCATTATCTATGGAGCGTATAACTTCAAGCCAAAAAGATCAGAGCCTGATGCAGCAAGTTGGCGGATGAAGAAGTCATGTGCATTGAAGCATTTGCCATGAAGAATATAGAAGACCAAAGTCTTCATTGCACCTTCCAGCTTGGCATGTGGAGAATGTCCTTTGATGGGCCAGAGAGTTCACCTTATGATGTGATAAATAGTTCTTGGCAGATACTCAAGGTCTTCAACGAAGGACTCCTTGGGATATGCAGCATCTTGGGGCAATGGCTTCATCATACTGAGCATCTGACTCATGTTTGGTTCAGGCTTTTGAAAGATGCTCTCCACAGCTTCATTGTGAAGCTGACAGCCATGTTCGTAGAGATCGCCAGGAGTGGGGAGACCAGTGAGCTCAATGATATCAAAGGCTTTGGCTTCGTGATGAACATTTCCTATCATCCACTCCAGGACCCAAGCCTTCGGATCTCTGTTGTACCCACGGATGTGAAGTGTGGCATAGAATTGGAGCATCAACTCTTCATTCCAGTGCTCTTGGTCGGTGACAAACAGCAGCAATCCAACATCTTTGAAGCAATCCAGAGCTTCTTCCAGACAGGGCAGACCAGCTATTGCTTCAATGTCAAGACGCTTATGTGAGAAGATGCGACCTTGATTGTATAGAATGCAGGAGTAATAGCTTCGCTGAGGATAGCTCCAGAACCGATCAGAAGATATTCTTTCCCTTGAGTAGGGGTTCCTGGAGCTATTGAAGAAAGTGTTGTCTGCTTTGAAGCCATTGACATTGAAGGATCCAGGTGCTGATGCAGGACCTGGAAACCTGGGCAATCTGAGGATTGGCTTCTGTACCTGAGGCCTGTGCTCAACATGGTAGTCAAACTGAGGACCAGCATTAGGCGCAGGAACAGAAGCAGTAGCATCATTGGCTTCGTTGACTTCTGGTGCTTGGGTTGGTGAAGGCTCCACATTGGCTTCAGTCATAACAGCGTCAGTGGCGTCGGTGGCAGCCTCAGAATTCTCAACCTCCACTTGATGAGCTGGAGGGTCGGTCACAGTCACGTTCTCCTCGAGAACAGCTTCTTGGTGAGACGGGGGTGTAGCAGCGCTTGGGGTTTCTTCTTCATCGGCTGATGCAGCCAGAATGTCTTCAGCAGCTTTAGCTTCAGACTCAGAGACTAGAGGCCTTGGTCCTTTGCGAAGCCTGCGGAACGCTGGCGACGCCTGTGGAGTTGGAGTTGGCTGGGCCTCAAAGTCTTCCTCCTCTTGTGCTTGTGGGTGATCAGCCCATGATGCATCCTGAGCAATTGGCGTTAGAGGACGACCAATGCTGATGAGCTCGTTGTGCGTTAGCATAGGAGATGATACCTATTGGTGCTCGAGCTGAGGAAGAACTGCATCATCTTCAACATGGTCATGGTGACCAATGTCTTTAGCAGCGATGGGATCAGCTTCATGAGCCTCTGTGAAAGCAGGCTCATGGACAGTTAGTTGGCGCTCTTGAGGTTCAGCGTCAGGGCGAACCATGGAGATGGGTTCAACAATCAAGGGCTCTGTGGGAGCAGCCCGTTCTTTCTTGGTCTTCCGCTTCTTCTTGGAGGGAGCAGTAGCAGAGGCTTCAGGATGTTTCCTCTTTCTGGCTTCAGCCTCAGCAGTCCTCGTCTTCTTCAGTTCTGAAGCGGTTGACCTGGCCTTTGGCTTCGAGCCAGTCATGCTAGCTGGGAAGACAATGGGATCTGCTTCCTGCCTTGGTGTGTCGGGTTTGGCCATAGCGGGCTTCTTCTTCTTCTTTGCAGCCATCCTGGGGTCGATGCCAGGACGCCCAAGGGCCTTGCGCTTCTCAACCTCATTGTAGGCTTGCACACACTTGTCAGCCAGGCTCTTCATGCGCTCACGAGAACCTTGAGCTTCTTCACGCTTCTTGAGAAAGGCTTCTTTAAGCTCGTGCAGCATGAGCTTGAAGTTCTTGACCTCTTGTACGCTGAGCTTGGCCATATGCTTCTTAAACTGAGCTTTCTCAAAGTCAATCTTCTGCTTCAGTTCGACGATGCGTTGAGCTAGAGCTAGCTCTGAAGTAATGGCGCCATGGAAGGAGACACTGAGACCAATGGGAAGTTGCAGGTCTTCGAAGCTGAGGTTGGGCGTTTCAAACCACTCATCAATAAAGTCGTGGATGATTGCCACGTCAAAGAGAGGCAAATTGTTGAAGATTTCTGCTTCTTCTTTGCTCTTGATCAGTGCTCAAGAGCGTCATCTGCAAGATCTTCATCACTGGACAGATCAATGGCATCGTTGCGCAGAATAGCAGCAGCTGTCAGTTCTTGGCCGGTGTGTGGCAGAGGCATCTTGACCTTCTGGGGCTTGGAGACGCGTGACAAGTCTTCAGACTGCACACTGTGTTCAGGAGGTGCAGTGGCCAGTGGCTTCACCCGTGAGATTTTTGGTGCAGAGGCAGGCTTTGAAGCTTTTGGCTGCTTCAGTTTCTTTGGCTTCGGTGCTGCAGGCGCTTCATCTGATCCAGCATCATCCGCAGGCTCATTCACGGCAGTCCCTTGAACCACGATATGGGTGATGAGACCTTCAAGGTTGTAGAAAGGACCGATGACATTGGGTTCTGCATCGCGTGTGCCATTAGACCGGGGAGCAGAAGGACCAGGGTTGAAGTCTAGTCCCAATGACTTCTTGTTTTCCTTGGCCGATGCCTTTGCGTGCTGGAAGTTGCGCTTGAAGAGATTATCGTCACGACACCATAGCAATGATGATGGGTCAGCATCTTCAGGCTGAGGTCCACGGACCATACAGGGATAGAAACCCTGAGCAATAGCTTCAGCTCTGTTCTTGGGTGGAAGGCCTCGGAAGAGAATATCACCCCAAGGACTTTTGATAGCACTCTTCTCAGCATATTCCTTGGTCACGAATCTGTATTTGTACCACTGTTCTACCCAATATCTTCAAATCCACTGGATTCGGGTCTTGCGCTGATTATAATCCTCTTCAGGATCTGTCTTGTAAAGTTCTGAGAGGTCATCAGGCAAATCTCTTGATGTTCCCCCACGACGTTGTCTGCCTCCCTTCCTTGCAGATTTCTCTGAAGCCATGAACTTTAAACTAAAAGGCTTCAATACGTTCAAAGGCTTCAAAGGCTTTCGCTTGCTGGACAAACAGGAACTGGCATCGGGAGAATTTATATGATGCTGTAAGAATTCTGCAAATGAATGCAGACTATGAGAACCAAGGGATTCTCCCACGGACATGTACCTGTGACAGCATTAAGGTGCGAGGGAAGGGGAAGAGGTCATATGCATTCTCAGAAGATTTTGAAGATAAATCAGTTTAGAAGACATTGACCTCATCGTTCGAAGACATTCACTCATAGATAAGGAGTTGGTTCCAGATTTGTACGAATCCATGGATCAGTACAAGTGAGGAGTCTAACTACTTTGTGAAGCATAAGTGAATATACTAGGCATATTATGAGATGCAGTATGAAAGAGATCCACTTGTGTGAATAGAAACTGCTTGTGGTAGAAACTGACGAAGCTATAGGATCAAAGGGGCCGTAAAAAGGAAGTTTTATTTACCACACAAAGAACTGCTAGACAGAGTGGAAGAGGAGGCCGAGTAGTTCGATCGTCCGTGCCCTAACTTGGCGACGGAGGACACCTACGGCGACGGTGGAGAAGACGATGTCCGCGGTCGACGTGAAGACGGCGTCGGAGAGGTTGCAGCAGCGAAGCGCTTCGTCACCGGCGTCGTCGAGAGCTAGATGTGGCGCTAGGGTTCGTGCGAGAGTGGAAGAAGAGATAATGATTGTGGTGAGGCATGTATTTATAGGGACAGGGGCGGCTTAGTGCTATTACACAGGTGCCCCTGGCGATTCACATCTGAGGAACACGTGGCCATCATGCAGCATATCGGGGGTTGTTCCACGTCCCACGCACGCCTGGATTGTCGGGTGGTCGTTCCCACTTCTCCGGGTTTCAGGTGAAGGAATGAGCATTGAAAACGGACTTAATGTTTATCTCTGTATCTTCTGCTGACAAGGACATAGAGAAGACATTTGACAGTTTCAAAAGAATGCATATGATTTGGAGAGATAGAGTTTGAGATAGAAAGCATAGAGAGGTTAGGGTCCGATCACATTCACTTAGTTCAAAAGATTCAACAAGAAGACATAGCTATAAGTGAATGCTATAGAGGATAGAACACTAGTATATATATAATCAACATAGCGAAGATAATCATGAAGACATGTTGAGATTGAAGCCAAACCAAATGTGAAGACATAGCAAATGTAATGCCATGAGTGAAACACTTCAAACAGAACCTTTGGTGGTGGCATTACCCACCGTATAGGAAGTATTAAACCCAGACACGGCGCACAATTATCGTGGCGCTCCGAAGTCAAATTCCACATTAATATATTCACACTTAGAATGTATGTCTTCATTGATTGAAGATATACTTTACTTCATGTGTTGCACATCTAAGTCATCAATATGCATAAGTGTTAGGATGTGTGCCTGATCACAGGACATTTGAGGATTCCAAGATATTTAGCTCACACCGTAACTTGCAAAATCTCTTCTCATCCAAGGGCTTGGTGAAGATATCTGCCAATTGCTCTTCAGTGTTGACATGTATGATATCAATGTCTTCCTTCACAACATGATCTCTGAGAAAGTGATGGCGAATTTCAATGTGCTTTGTCTTTGAGTGTTGAACTGGGTTGTTGGCAATCTTGATGGCGCTTTCGTTGTCGCAGTAGAGTGGCACTTGCTTCAGATGAATGCCATAGTCCTTGAGTGTTTGCTTCATCCACAGAAGCTGAGCGCAGCAAGATCCAGCAGCGATGTATTCAGATTCAGCAGTGGAGAGAGATACACAGTTCTGCTTCTTTGAAGACCAACATACAAGTGATCGTCCCAGAAAATGACATGTGCCTGATGTAGACTTGCGATCCACCTTGTCACCAGCATAATCAGCATCCGAGAATCCAACCAGATCAAACTCTGAGCCCTTTGGATACCATAATCCTAGAGTTGGGGTGTGAGCCAAATATTGAAGAATTCGCTTCACAGCTAAGTGATGCGACTCCTTTGGTGCCGCTTGGAATCGAGCACACATGCAAACACTAAGCATAATATCTGGCCTAGATGCACATAGATAAAGTAAAGAACCAATCGTGGAGCGGTATACCTTTTGATCGAACTCTTTACCATTGTCGTCGGGACCTAGATGATGTTTGGCTGGCATTGGCGTCGTGAAGCCTTTGCAGTCTTGCATATCGAACTTCTTCAGGCAATCTTTGAGATACTTCTCTTGAGATATGAAGATGTCGTTGCGTTGCTGTCGTATTTGAAGACCAAGGAAGAACTTAAGCTCTCCCATCATGGACATATGATATTGCTCTTGCATCATATATCCAAACTCTTCACTTTACTTCTGATTGGTGCAGCCGAAGATGATGTCATCCACATATATTTGGCACACAAACAGTTCACCATCATATGTCTTCGTGAAGAGAGTGGGGTCGAGGGAACCAGGTATGAAGCCTTTGCTCTTTAGGAAGTATTTGAGTGTGTCATACCAAGCCCGAGGGGCTTGTTTGAGGCCATACAGTGCCTTGTTGAGCTTGTATACCATGTCAGGATGTTTTGGATCTTCAAAGCCAGGCGGTTGTGCAACATACACTTATTCTTCAATCTTGCCATTGAGAAAAACGCTCTTCACATCCATTTGATATAGAAGTATGTTATGATGATTTGCATAGGCCAGGAGTATGCGTATGGCTTCAAGTCGAGCCACGGGAGCAAATGTTTCATCGAAGTCAATTCCTTCCACTTGAGTATATCCTTGAGCAACGAGACGAGCTTTGTTTCTGATAACTTGACCATGCTCATCTTGCTTGTTGCGGTATATCCATTTGGTGCCTATTATATTGTGCTTCCGAGGATCAGGATGCTTAACCAGTTCCCATACATTATTCAGCTCAAACTGTTGAAGCTCTTCTTGCATGGCTTGAATCCATTCAGGTTCCATGAAGGCTTCTTCAACTTTCTTGGGTTCTGTTATTGAGACGAATGCGAAGTGCCCACAGAAATTTGCTAGCTGTGTTGCCCTTGAACGAGTGAGCGGACCGGGTGCATTGATGCTATCAATTATTCTCTCAATCTGCACTTCATTGGCAACACGAGGATGTACAGGGCGAAGATTTTGCTCTTGTCGATCATTGTCATTGTTAGTGGGATTGTCTTCAGGCTGAGCATTGTCTTCAGGTTGATCAGGTGCGGAGATGATAAGTTCCTCTTCAGGTTGAGCTTCAGAGGGTATGATTTCTCCAGTTCCCATTAGTTTGATTGATTCGCTGGATGGAACTTCATCTAGCACATTTGGCAGGTGCTCTCTTTGTGAACCGTTAGTCTCATCGAACCGCACATCCACTGTTTCAACCACTTTATAATGAAAGAGATTGAAGACTCTGTAGGAGTGCGAATCCTTTCCATATCCAAGCATAAAACCCTCATGTGCTTTTGGTGCAAATTTTGAAGTGTGATGTGGATCCTTGATCCAGCACCTGGCTCCAAATACTCTGAAGTAACTGACATTTGGCTTCTTGCCAGTAAGGAGCTCATAAGATGTCTTGTTCAGAAGCTTGTGAAGATAAACACGATTGATTGTATGGCATGCAGTATCAATGGCTTCAGGCCAGAATTTTCTTGGAGTCTTGTATTCATCTAGCATCGTTCGGGCCATCTCAATGAGTGTTCTGTTCTTGCGTTCGATGACGCCATTCTGCTGTGGCGTGTATGGAGCTAAGAATTCATGTGTGATGCCCAAGGTATCAAGATATGTATCAAGGCCAGTGTTCTTGAATTCAGTGCCATTGTCACTTCTGATGTGCTTTATCTTGGCGTCGTAGTTGTTCATTGCTCGATTGGCGAAGCGTCTGAAGACATCCTGCACTTCAGTCTTGTAGAGGATTATGTGCACCCAAGTATATCTAGAATAATCATCAATAATGACAAAGCCATAGAGACAAGCAGTAGTAGTAAGAGTTGAGTAATGAGTGGGACCGAAAAGATCCATGTGGAGCAGTTCGAAGGGTCGACTTGTTGTCATGATTGTCTTCGAGGGATGTTTGGCCCTCATCATCTTTCCTGCTTCACAGGCACCGCATAAGTGATCTTTCTTGAACTTGACGCCCTCGATGCCTATGACATGCTTCTTCTTTTCAAGGGTGTGGAGGTTCCTCATGCCAGCATGCCCTAGCCTCCGATGCCAGAGCCAGCATTCTGAAGCTTTTGCCAGAAGACATACGGCAAGCTGTGGTCCTGCTGAGAAATCTACCACGTACAAATCATCTTTCCGATACCCTTCAAACACTAGAGACTTGTCAGATTCCATTAGAACCAGGCAACGATATTTTCCAAACATTACGATCATGTTCAAATCGCAAAGCATTGAGACAGACATTAAGCTGAAGCCAAGGGATTCAACAAGCATGACTTTATCCATGTGTTGATCCTTTGAGATTGCAACTCTACCTAGACCCAATACCTTACTTTTACCAGTGTCAGCAAATGTGATGTGACTCTTGTCGGATGGACGTAAGGTTGAGTCCATAAGAAGGCTTCTTTTGCCAGTCATGTGATTGGTACACCCACTATCAATAATCCATTCTGAAGACGCTGGTGTCGTACCCTACAGTGCAGTTAGGGGGATAGGCTTCATGAAGAGAATTGTGAAGCAAAAACATTTGACGAACCAGTGGATTATGAAAGCTTAGATCCAGATTAGGACTGACAGGGAGAGTAGCAAGCGATTCAGGAACGAAGTACATAATAAGACCATTCGGGCATTTGATCTTGCGCCCTACAAGATGTTTAAGGTCCCCAGGAATAGCGTCAGACGAATTTGGTTTTCTGCTGGAGACCCTTCCCTGCAAAAGAGAGTTAAGCTTTCTTAGCCACCCACATCTTCAAGGGTGGCTTAGAAGCAATAAGTCTAAGTGCAACATCTAAGAACTTTGGCTTTGGAGCCCTAGCAAACAGTCTTGCAGGCGGACAATAGTACTCATAAGAATAAGCAGAATAGTTCTTGAACATGGCAGTTCGATGAACCGCGCTCATATTCATAGGCCTGAGTATGGTTTCCCTGCAAAACATTTGCGTTAGTGCGACTCAGGTGAGTCCTCTGTCTGTATGAAGCCTTTGGACCGTATGAAGCCTGTGGTCTGGGGTTTGTCTTCTTCACCTGTGGTGTCATGATGACATTCACAGGAAGATTCACCAGACACTTTTTGGGCACCCAGATCTTCTTCATAGGCGGTCCATTCCTGTAGTTAGTACCAATGTACCTGGCAAACACTTCACCATTCTGATTCTTAAACAGTTTATAGTTTGCATCAAAGGATTCATCAATGACAATGGGGTTAACACAAGTGAAGCCAGATAGAGTGGATGGATCTGCTGAAGATTCCTTTGCAGCAACCCATGTGGTTTTGGGGTACTCCTCAGGTTTCCAGTAAGACCCATCAGCATTCATTTTCCTTACGAACCCAACACCCTCTTTCCTCGGGTTTCGGTTCAGGATCTGCCTTTTGAGGACATCACATAGTGTCTGATGCCCTTTAAGACTTTTGTACATCCCTGTTTCAAGCAATGTCTTCAACCTAGCATTCTCATCAGCAATAGCAGTGGTATCCTCAGCAGAGGGGTTAGTTCCCACATCAACAGTTGAAGATATTGCAACAGTAGCAGCAGTAGAACATTCAGCAACAGAAGTAGCATTATCACGCTCAATGCATTTAAGACATGGTGGTTCAAATCCTTCCTGAGCGGAACTGATCTGTTCGGCGCGAAGTGACTCGTTTTCCTTTTGAAGATCTTCATGAGCCGCTCTCAATTTCTCAAGATCTTGCTTCCTTTGAAGATAATCATGGGAAAGCTTTTCATGAGTTGTTGAGAGCGTTTCACGACGACTTTCAAGTTCCTCATACTTAACATGAAGATTTTTTATGTCTTCAATTAAAGACTCAGATCGAGTCATTTCAGCGCCTAACAGATCATCGCTTTTGTCTAACAGTTTTTGAATATGTTCCATAGCTTTCTGTTGTTCAGTTGCTATTTTAGCAAGTGTTTTGTAGCTGGGTCTTGAACCACAATCAGAGTCATCTTCACTAGATGTTTGATAGTGAGTAGTGCGTGTGTTTACCTTGGCACCGCGTGCCATGAAGCAGTAGGTAGGAGCGGAGTAGTCCTTGTCATTTGCATCGGTGTCGGTGATGAAGTCATTGTCTTCAGTGTTGAAGATGGACTTGGCAACGTATGCTGTAGCCAGACTTGCAACGCCAGAATCGGACTCCTCCTCAGACTCCACCTCCGCCTCCTCAGAAGCGGACTCCTCCTCTGAATCCATTTCCTTGCCAACAAACGCACGTGCCTTGCCAGATGATCTCTTCTTGTGTGATGAAGACTTTGAGGAAGACTTGGAAGAAGACTTTGAGTATTTCTTCTTCTTCTTGTCGTCAGAGTCATATTCCTTGCTCTTCTTCTTCTTTTTGTTCTCATTGTCCCACTGCGGACACTCAGAGATGAAGTGGCCAGGTTTCTTGCACTTGTGACATGTTTTCTTCTTGTAGTCATGAGCAGAAGCTTCATCATTCCTTGATCTTGATCGTGAAGACTTTCTGAAACCTTTCTTCTTGGTGAATTTTTGGAACTTCTTCACAAGCATAGCAAGTTCCTTTCCAATGTCTTCAGGATCATCAGAACTGCTGTCAGATTCTTCTTCAGATGAGGAGACAGCTTTTGCCTTCAAGGCACGAGTTCGCCCATAGTTTGGACCATAGATATCTCTTTTCTCAGAAAGCTGAAACTCATGTGTGTTGAGCCTCTCAAGTATGTCAGACGGATCGAGTGTCTTGAAATCAGGACATTCTTGAATCATCAGTGCTAGGGTGTCAAACGAACTATCAAGTGATCTCAGTAGTGTCTTGACGACTTCATGCTTGGTGATCTCAGTAGCGCCGAGGGCTTGAAGCTCATTTGTGATGTCAGTGAGTCGATCAAACATGAGCTGGACATTCTCATTGTCATTTTGCTTGAAGCGGTTGAAGAGGTTGCGAAGGACACTGATTCTTTGATCTCTCTGAGTTGAGACGCCTTCGTTGATCTTGGAGAGCCAGTCCCAGACTAGCTTAGATGTTTCCAAAGCACTCACGCGGCCATACTGTCCTTTGGTCAGATGACCACAGATGATATTCTTGGCAGTAGAGTCCAGTTGAACGAACTTCTTGACGTCAGCAGCAGTGACACCTTCTCCAGCCTTGGGAACGTCGTTCTTGACGACATACCATAGGTCGACGTCAATGGCTTCAAGATGCATGCGCATCTTATTCTTCCAGTAGGGATATTCAGTTCCATCGAAGACGGGGCACGCAGCGGAGACTTTGATTATCCCTGCAGTTGACATAGCTAAAACTCCAGGTGGTTAAACTGAATCACACAGAACAAGGGAGTACCTTGCTCTGATACCAATTGAAAGTGCGTTATATCGACTAGAGGGGGGGTGAATAGGCGATTTTTATGAAAGTCTTCAAAACGTGGAAGTTTTGAAGACAAACGATAGAAATAAACCTATTACCATGTAGCGGAAGGTAGACTACACTAGGCAAACCATAGTCAAGTATTCAATGAAGTGAAAGCACAATGACTAATAGCAGCAATGTAGTGAGGATCAGGTAGGAAGATATAATGAAGCCAAACAGAACACGCAGTCACTCAGTGAAGACAAAAGATAGTGCAATCATACAATGACTTCACAAGGACCAACAGTAAGTAAAGGGAAGGGCAGGATGAAACCAGTGACTCGTTGAAGACAATGATTTGTTGGACCAGTTCCAGTTGCTGTGACAACTGTACGTCTGGTTAGGGCGGCTAGGTATTTAAACCTGAGGACACACAGTCCCGGACACCCAGTCCTGAACACGCAGCTCAGGACACCCAGTCCTCATCATATTCCCCTTGAGCTAAGGTCACACAGACCTCGCCCAATCACTCTGGTAAGTCTTCAAGGTAGACTCCCAAACCTTCACAGACTTCGTTCACCGGCAATCCACAATGTCTCTTGGATGCTCAGAACGCGATGCCTAACCGGCTGGAGGATTCACAGTCCTCAAGTGTAATAAGTCTTCAGATCACACAGACAAGAAGACTTAAGTGATGCCTAACACTCTTTGGCTCTGGGTGGTTAGGACTTTATCCTCGCAAGGAATTCTCTCTCAAAGGCTTCGAGGTGGGTTGCTCTCAAACGACAAAAGGCCGTACTCTAACTCTGAGCAGCCAACCGTTTATGGTTGTAGGGGGTGGGCTATTTATAGCCACTAGGCAACCCGACCTGATTTGTCCGAAATGACCCTGGGTCACTAAGGAACTGACACGTGTTCCAACGGTCAGATTTCAAACTCACACGGCAACTTTACTTGGGCTACAAGCAAAGCTGACTTGTCCGACTCTGGACAAGATTCGCTCTCATAGTCTTCACTCGAAGACATAGGTTTTGGTTAAGCATCACTTCAGTCATTCTGACTGGTTCTCTTGGACCCCACTTAACAGTACGGTGGTTCCTATGACTCAACAGAAGAAAAAGAACTACGAAAGATCTAAGTCTTCGAGCTCCATAGGCTTCATGCGATGTCTTCTCTTGTCATAGTCTTCAGTGAATATCTTCATATACCACCTTTGACATCAATTTTTAGGGGTCATCTCTGGTAGGAAAACCGAATCAATGAGGGACTTCTACCTGTGTTATCCTGCAATTCTCCCAAACACATTAGTCCCTCAACTAGGTTTGTCGTCAATACTCCAAAACCAACTAGGGGTGGCACTAGATGCACTTAAAAAGACCATAAGCGTGCATGCATAAGGACTTGCAAACCTCAACACAAGTATTTCTCAATTTCACAACTACTCAACTAGCACGACTTTGATATTATTACCTCCATATCTCAAAACAATCATCAAGCATCAAACTTCTCTTAGTATTCAACACACTCATAAGAAAGTTTTATTATTAATCTTGCATACCAAGCATATTAGGATTTTAAGCAAATTACCATGCTATTTAAAGACTCTCAAAATAATCTAAGTGAAGCATGAGAGATCAATAGTTTCTATAAAACAATCCACCACCGTGCTCTAAAAGATAAGTGAAGCACTAGAGCAAAATTATATAACTCAAAAGATATAAGCCGCAGGGGCAATGTTAGTGAACCTCGCAAATCTGAATATAAAGACTTTCTTGCTAGTATTACTTGTGGGGGAATCTAGGGAAATCACACAAGCTACCATAGGGAGCATTCATTTCCCTTCCATACATTATTTTGCTCTCTTCATTGGTAGATGCATTAACGGTAAAGATGAGGCTTGTCACATGTGCGTTCCAGATCTTAGTGTCCTCAAGAGTGCGGTATTAGGTGATAAACAATATAACTTGGGGGCCATTGTTGCACGTAGGTTGCATCACAATATAAGTGGAGATTTGTTTGGTGGAATTTATGCAACTCGTGTAGCTAATTCTTGATTATACCCATACATGGAATGATAGAGCAATTATATAACTCAAAAGATATAAGCGAAGCACATAGAGTATTCTAAAAATTCCAAATCATGTATGGCTCTCTCAAAAGGTGTGTACAGCAAGTATGATTGTGGTAAACTAACAAGCAAAGACTCAAATCATACAAGACGCTCCAAGCAAAACACATATCATGTGGTATAAAAATATAGCTCCAAGTAAAGTTACCGATAGAAGTAGACGAAAGAGGGGATGCCTTCCGGGGCATCCCCAAGCTTTGGCTTTTAGGTGTCCTTAGATTATCTTGGGGGTGCCATGGGCATCCCCAAGCTTAGGCTCTTGCCACTCCTTGTTCCATAATCCATCAAATCTTTACCCAAAACTTGAAAACTTCACAACACAAAACTTAAAGTAGAAAACTCGTGAGCTCCGTTAGCGAAAGAAAACAAAAGACCACTTCAAGGTACTGTAATGAACTCATTATTTATTTATATTGGTGTTATACCTACTGTATTCCAACTTCTCTATGTTTATAAACTATTTTACTAGCCATAGATTCATCAAAATAAGCAAACAACACACGAAAAACAGAATCTGTCAAAAACAGAACAGTCTGTAGTAATCTGTAGCTAGCGCAAGATCTGGAATCCCAAAAATTCTAAAATAAATTTCTGGACGTGAGGAATTTATCTATTAATCATCTGCAAAAAGAATTAACTAAATATCACTCTCAAATAAAAATGACAGCAGTTCTCGTGAGCGCTAAAGTTTCTGTTTTTTACAGCAAGTTCAACAAGACTTTCCCCAAGTCTTCCCAACGGTTCTACTTGGCACAAACACTAATTAAACACAAAAAACACAACCAAAACAGAGGCTAAATAATTTATTTATTACTAAGCAGGAGCAAAAAGCAAGGAATAAAAATAAAATTGGGTTGCCTCCCAACAAGCGCTATCGTTTAACGCCCCTAGCTAGGCATAACAAGCAAGAATAGATCTAGGTATTGCATACATAATAAGATAGATTGTTAAAACTCATTTCATATTCTCTACGTTCAGCAGCAAGTTTTCTTTGAGGCAAGCAAAAGTAATCAAAAGGGCTAAATTTGTTGGGACAAAAGTCTCCAAGATCAACCTTGGGAGGTATAGGTTCCTCCTTTGGTCCTTCATATTGCACAACCAATTCATCATTATAAGCATTCTTTTGACAGAACTTTGTGAGCCTATATTCAAGAGAATATCCTAGTTCATTATTTCGAATAGCCAAATCATCATTAAGTTCAGAAATTCTATCAACTAAAACATTGGTAGGAACCCTTTTTCTAAGATTTTCATTGAAAGCAACATAGTCTAGAGATTGAAAACGCATTATTTCTTCTTGATCAAAGAGGATAGTCTCTATGGGAGGACGGCAAGCATCCACCCTATAATGCGCAAAGATTTCTTTGGCTCTTCTTATTATGAATCGAAACTCATGAGCCAAAAAGATAGTACGCACGCTTAACAGAAGAATGCTCAATATTAGAAAATTCTAGGAAAATCCTTTGTATAGAAGGATGCAAGTGCATGAATTGCCTCTCAAGTTCAACTACAAGCATGGCAATAGCGTCCGCAAGACTACTAGTTCTATGAAGAATAGAACTACCCATAGAAGGTAAAGCACCGGCACAAGTAAAGAAATCTTGAATAACTCCTTTTCCAATAATATTACCACTACCAACACGGAATCTTTTTATATGTGAGATAGTGGGTTCTTTAGTAGGAGCATCAAAATTATTATCGACAATAGTATCCCCAATTTCAGACATAGAGGCAGAAGGTAAAGAACTAGCCATAACGACAAGCAAGCAAACTAACACACAAGCAAACAAAAAGCAAGCGGCAAAAAGAGGCAAATAGAGGGAGGAGATAGAGAGAGAGGGCGAATAAAACGGCAAGGGTGAATGGGGGAGAGGAAAACGAGAGGCAAATGGCAAATAATGTAATGCGGGAGATAAGGGTATGTGATGGGTACTTGGTATGTTGACTTTTGCGTAGACCTCCCCGGCAACGGCGCCAGAAATCCTTCTTGCTACCTCTTTAGCACTGCGTTGGTTTTCCCCGAAGAGGAAGGGATGATGCAGCAAAGTAGCGTAAGTATTTCCCTCAGTTTTTGAGAACCAAGGTATCAATCCAGTAGGAGGCTACGCGCGAGTCCCTCGTACCTGCACAAAACAAATAAATCCTCGCAACCAACGCAAATAGGGGTTGTCAATCCCTATAGGGCCACTTACGAGAGTGAGATCTGATAGATATGATAAGATAATATTTTTGGTATTTTTATGATAAAGATGCAAAGTAAAATAAAGGCAAAGTAAATAACTAAGTATGTAGGAGATTAATATGATAAAGATAGACCCGGGGGCCATAGGTTTCACTAGTGGCTTCTCTCGAGAGCATAAGTATTCTACGGTGGGTGAACAAATTACTGTTGAGCAATTGACAGAATTGAGCATAGTTATGAGAATATCTAGGTATGATCATGTATATAGGCATCACGTCCGAGACAAGTAGACCGACTCCTGCCTGCATCTACTACTATTACTCCACTCATCGACCGCTATCCAGCATGCATCTAGAGTATTAAGTTAAAACAGAGTAACGCCTTAAGCAAGATGACATGATGTAGGGGATAACTCATGCAATATGAAAAACCCCATCTTGTTATCCTCGATGGCAACAATACAATACGTGCCTTGCTGCCCTACTGTCAAGGGAAAGGACACCGCAAGACTGAACCCAAAGCTAAGCACTTCTCCCATTGCAAGAAAGATCAATCTAGTAGGCCAAACCAAACTGATAATTCGAAGAGACTTGCAAAGATAACCAATCATACATAAAAGAATTCAAGAGAAGATTCAAATATTATTCATAGATAGACTTGATCATAAACCCACAATTCATCGGTCTCAACAAACACACCGCAAAAAGAAGATTACATCGAATAGATCTCCACAAGAGAGGGGGAGAACATTGTATTGAGATCCAAAAAGAGAGAAGAAGCCATCTAGCTACTAACTATGGACCCGTAGGTCTGAAGTAAACTACTCACACTTCATCGGAGAGGCTATGGTGTTGATGTAGAAGCCCTCCGTGATCGATGCCCCCTCCGGCGGAGCTCCGGAACAGGCCCCAAGATGGGATCTCGTGGATACAGAAAGTTACGGTGGGGAATTAGGGTTTTGGCTCCGTATCTGATCGTTTGGGGGTACGTGGGTATATATAGGAGGAAGAAGTACGTCGTGGAGCAACAGGGGGCCCACGAGGGTGGAGGGCGCGCCTGGGGGGCAGGCGCGCCCCCCTACCTCGTGGCCTCCTGTTGATTGGCTTGACGTAGGGTCCAAGTCTCCTGAGTTGTATTCGGTGAGAAAATCACGTTCCCGAAGGTTTCATTCCGTTTGGACTCCGTTTGATATTCCTTTTCTTCGAAACCCTAAAACAGGCAAAAAACAAGCAATTCTGGGCTGGGCCTCCGGTTAATAGGTTAGTCCCAAAAATAATATAAAAGTGGATAATAAAGCCCAATAATGTCCAAACAGTAGATAATATAGCATGGAGCAATAAAAATTATAGATACATTGGAGACGTATATCAAAGTCGTGCTAGTTGAGTAGTTGTGAATTTGAGAAGTTCTTGTGTTGAAGTTTGCAAGTCCCGTAGCATGCACGTATGGTAAACGTTGTGTAACAAATTTGAAACATGAGGTGTTATTTGATTGTCCTCCTTATGAGTGGCGGTCGGGGACGAGCGATGGTCTTTTACTACCAATCTATCCCCCTAGGAGCATGCGCGTAGTGCCGAGGTTTTTGATGACTTGTAGATTTTTGCAATAAGTATGTGAGTTCTTTATGACTAATGTTGAGTCCATGGATTATACGCACTCTCACCCTTCCATCCTTGCTAGCCTCTCCGGTACCATGCATTGCCCTTTCTCACATTGAGAGTTGGCGCAAACTTCGCCGGTGCATCCAAACCCCGTGATATGATACGCTCTGTCACACATAAACCTCCTTATATGTTCCTCAAAACAGCCACCATACCTACCTATTATGGCATTTCCATAGCCATTCCGAGATATATTGCCATGCAACTTTCCACCGTTCCGTTCATCATGACACATTCATCATTGTCATATTGCTTAGCATGATCATGTAGTTGACATAGTATTTGTGGCAAAGCCACCGTTCATAATTCTTTCATACATGTCAGTCTTGATTCATTTCATATCCTGGTACACCGCCGGAGGCATTCATATAGAGTCATCTTTGTTCTAGTATCGAGTTGTAATAATTGAGTTGTAAATAAATAGAAGTGTGATGATCTTCATTATTAGAGCATTGTCCCAAGTGAGGAATAAAAAAAAGAGAAAGGCCATAAAAAAGAGAAGGCCCAAAAAAGAGAAAGGCCATAAAAAGGGAAAAGGCCCAAAAAAATGAGAGAAAAGGAGAGAAGGGACAATGTTACTATCCTTTTACCACACTTCTGCTTCAAAGTAGCACCATGATCTTCATAGTAGAGAGTCTCTCATGTTATCACTATCATATACTAGTGGGAATTTTACATTATAGAACTTGGCTTGTATATTCCAACAATGGGCCTCAAGTGCCCTAGGTCTTCGTGAGCAAGCAAGTTGGATGCACACCCACTAGTTTCTTTTGTTGAGGTTTCATACATTTATAGCTCTAGTGCATCCGTTGCATGGCAATCCCTACTCCTTGCATTAACATCAATCGGTGGGCATCTCTATAGCCCATTGATTAGCATGATGTGAGACTTTCTCCTTTTTGTCTTCTCCACATAACCCCCCCTCATTATATTCTATTCCACCCATAGTGCTATATCCATGGCTCGCGTTCATGTATTGCGTGAAAGTTTATAGGTTTGAGATTACTAAAGTATGAAACAATTGCTTGGCTTGTCATTGGGGTTGTGCATGATGAGAGCATTCTTGTGTGATGAAAATGAAACATGACTAAACTATATGATTTTGTAGGGATGAACTTTCTTTGGCCATGTTATTTTGAGAAGACATAATTGCTTAGTTAGTATGCTTGAAGTATTATCATTTTTATGTCAATATGAACTTTTGTCTTGAATCTTTCGGATCTGAATATTCATACCACAATTAAGAAGAATCACATTGAAATTATGCCAAGTAGCACTCCGCATTAAAAATTCTGTTTTTATCATCTACCTACTCGAGGACGAGCAGGAATGAAGCTTGGGGATGCTGATATGTCTCCAACGTATCTATAATTTTTGATTGCTCCATGCTATATTATTTACTGTTTTGAATGTTTATGGACTTTATTATACACTTTTATATCATTTTTGGGACTAACCTATTAACCCAGAGCCTAGTGCCAGTTTCTGTTTTTACCCTGTTTTAGGGTTTCGAAGAAAAGGAAAACCAAACGGAGTCCAATTGACCTGAAACTTCATGAAACTCTTTTTTGCAAGGAAAGAAGCCCAGAAGACTTGGAGTGCACGTCGGGGGATCTGCGAGGAGGTCACGAGGCAGGGGGCGCGCCCACCCCCCTGGGCGCGCCCTCCACCCTCGTGAGCCCCTCGTGGCCCCCCTGACATACTTCTTCCGCCTATATATCTCCATATACCCTAAAACATCCGTGGGCACAATAGATCGGGAGTTTCGCCGCCAGAAGCCTCCGTAGCCACCGAAAGCCAATCTAGACCCGTTCCAGCACCCTACCGGAGGGGGCAATCCTTCTCCGGTGGCCATCTTCATCATCCCGGTGCTCTCCATGACAAGGAGGGAGTAGTTCTCCCTCGGGGCCGAGGGTATGTACCAGTAGCTATGTGTTTGATCTCTCTCTCTCTCTCTCTCGTGTTCTTGAGGTGTTATGATCTTGATGTATCGTGAGCTTTGCTATTATATTTGGATCCTATGATGTTTCTTCCCCCCTCTACTCTCTTGTAATGAATTGAGTTTCCCCTTTGAAGTAATCTTATCGGATTGAGTCTTTAAAGATTTGAGAACACTTGATGTATGTCTTGCCATGCGTATCTGTGGTGACAATGGGATACCACGTGATTCACTTGATGTATGTTTTGGTGATCAACTTGCGGGTTCCACCCATGAACCTATGCATAGGGGTTGGCACATGTTTTTGTCGTGATTCTCCGGTAGAACTTTGGGGCACTCTTTGAGGTTCTATGTGTTGGTTGAATAGATGAATCTGAGATTGTGTGATGCATATCGTATAATCATACCCAGGGATACTTGAGGTGACATTGGAGTATCTAGGTGACATTAGGGTTTTGGTTGATTTGTGTCTTAAGGTGTTATTCTAGTATGAACTCTAGGGATGTTTGTGACACTTATAGGAATAGCCCAACGGATTGATTGGAAAGAATAACTTTGAGGTGGTTTCGTACCCTACCATAATCTCTTCGTTCGTTCTCCGCTATTAGTGACTTTGGAGTGACTCTTTGTTGCATGTTGAGGGATAGTTATATGATCCAATTATGTTATTATTGTTGAGGGAACTTGCACTAGCGAAAGTATGAACCCTAGGCCTTATTTCCACGCATTGCAACACCGTTTACGCTCACTTTTATCATTAGTTACCTTGCTGTTTTTATAATTTCAGATTACAAATACTATTATCTACTATCCATATTGCACTTGTATCACCATCTCTTCGCCGAACTAGTGCACCTATACAATTTACCATTGTATTGGGTGTGTTGGGGACACAAGAGACTCTTTGTTATTTGGTTGTAGGGTTGCTTGAGAGTGACCATCTTCATCCTACGCCTCCTACAGATTGATAAACCTTAGGTCATCCACTTGAGGGAAATTTGCTACTGTCCTACAAACCTCTACACTTGGAGGCCCAACAACGTCTACAAGAAGAAGGTCGTGTAGTAGACATCAGTGCCACATCAGTGTCGTGAACTCATTATTTAAAACATTACACAACCCTATCATACATAAATGTTTTGGCCACATGCGGTCAATGGTTGTCCTACACGACACTCGATACTCGCGTGTGACGCTTTTTGTGGGCCCGCGAGGTCGTCGTCCATCACTTTGACGAACAGCCGGCAGTGAGGTTAATTTGACCAGCAAGGTAGAATCTTTTGTGTTTGTGTTATGGTGGTATACAGTACGCGTCGAAGAGGTGGGATGGGACTAGCATATATACTATACGTAGGCGTCCGTGAAAAAGTACACCTCACTCAGTGTCGGGACTTTTTGGTTTCCGAGGCATGTGCCACATCAAAATTGTGAAATTGGTTATTCAAACATCACACAACACCTTTTTGGGCCACATGCATATCCTAGCTAGGACACTCACGTGTGACGCTTCCATCCGTGGGCCCATTGGGCCATCGTCGATGCATGCATGCATCACTTTGACCTACACCAGGAGAGGTTAATCAATTTCACCATCGATGAGGATTCTTTTGGGTTACATATATTATGGCAGGAGCATATAGTATGTGGCGAAGAGGGGGGAAGGGGACCATCATATGTAGTACGCTTGATATGAACCTCGCTCTGTGTGGGTTCATGGTTTACAGTTTTTGAGGCATGTGGCACATCAAAGTTGTGCATTTTGGATATTCAACGTATATATGTTTGGCCCACATGCAAAGCGGTGATGGTTGTCCTCTCGCACCCACTTAAGCGGTTATCAGCGATATCGATGCTTTCCATTTGTGGGCCCGCTTGGTCCATCACTACTTTTTGCCTGACAACAAGAGAGGTTAATTTGACTTAGGAGGGGATTATTATTTTTGCTCTGGGATGACGTGCATGATACAACTTGAGCACACACACATGCATGTGTACGCATGAATCCCTCCCATCGAGTCGAAGAGGCTGGTACAACGACACATCATGAACCGATCTCGCTCTGTGTGGGGAGATAGTGTATGATTTTTGACACACGTGCCATATCAATGTCGTGTATTCAAACATGCATGCACGCATCACCTCCATACATATGCATGTAGTGGTTGCCTTCAAAAGGTACACTCCCTCGCATGGTTAACGGTGACAAGCCTATATATTTGTGGGCCCGCGTGGGCATCCATGATCACCTGACCAACAACAAGATAGGTTACCATGGCGGATTCTACATTTGGTTCGTGTTATCGTAGTATAGGTCAAGGTGAGATTCAGACCTTATTAAGTTTGAGCGCATATACTATGCACACATGCATGCATGAATCCCCGTCGTTGGCTTGAAGTGTGGTGTAACATTCATATGCATCGTCAACCTAACCCTCACTCAGTCTGGGGATTTCTATTTCGAAATCACGGTGCCACATCAAAGTTGTTCCATTGTTACTCAAAAACACACCTCTCCATACATATGTTTGGGCCACACGCATGCAGTGGTTGTCTTCGGGGACTAGCTACTTTCGTGATTATTGGCGAGCTAGCCCATCTCCGGGGTCGCATGGACGACCATCACTTTGACCAACAACAAGAGAGAGGTTGTACGACCAAGGTGGATTATTCTTGATCCACTTTAAGATCCATGTTGGTGAGATATATGCCTCTCTGGCCTGCCGACTGAAAGTGTGTGTGTGGGGGGGGTGCTACTTCACACTTTGCTAGGTGAACCTCGGTTGGGGGGCATGCATTCATAGCATAGGATTCCCTTCGTGGCGACACGAGGGGGGTGGGGGGCTGCTAGCTACTTCGCAATTTGCTAGGTGAACCTCGGTTGGGGGGAGGGGGCATGCATTCATAGCTTAGTATTCCCTTTGTGCCGACATGAGAGGAGGGCCGCTAGCTACTTCGCACTTTGCTAGGTCAACCTCGGTTGGGGGGGGGCATGCATTCATAGCTTAGGAATCCCTTCGTGCCGACACGAGGGGGGTTGCTAGCTACTTCTCCCTTTGCTAGGTGAACCTCGGTTGGGGGGGCATGCATTCATAGCTTAGAATTCCCTTC
Source organism: Triticum urartu (assembly GCF_003073215.2). Taxonomy (NCBI): domain Eukaryota; kingdom Viridiplantae; phylum Streptophyta; class Magnoliopsida; order Poales; family Poaceae; genus Triticum; species Triticum urartu. The sequence continues at coordinate 517,809,031 of NC_053024.1, forward strand.
GTGCCGACACGAGGGAGTGGGGCTTCTAGCTACTTTGCAATTTTCTAGGGTGAACCTCGGTTGGGGGGCATGCATTCATAGCTTAGGATTCCCTTCGTGCTGACACGAGGGAGGGGGGCTGCTAGCTACTTTGCACTTTGCTAGGTGAATGAACCTCGGTTGGGGGGGATGCATTCATAGCTTAGGATTCCCTTCATGCTGACACGAGGGAGGAGGGGGGCTGCTAGCTACTTTGCACTTTGCTAGGATGAACCTTGGTTGGGGGGGGGAGGGGGCATGCATTCATAGCTTAGGATTCCCTTCGTGCCGACACGAGGGGGGCAAGCAATACAATGCGCTTTGCGAGAGAGGTGCCACATCGAAGTTGCATTTGGTATTTGAAAATCAAACCACCCTTTTGATACATAAATTTGGTCCACATGCAAGTGTATTCGTGTTCTGACCCTCTCCCGCGTCATTTTTCGCCAAAGTTATGAACATTAGATAAGTCGGATGACGCAACAGACACGGTTCACTCAAACTAATCGTGTGCCACGCCGGTGCACCTGTCACACACACATCCGCACAGTACATTAAGCTCCACGAGGCTCCCCCTCTCAAAAATATCTGCTCGCCTCGAGGGTTTTTCTGTTTCATAACACACGGTTGTTATCTCCGGACCGTGTGCGATGTTTCTTGTTCCCAATCCCGCCTGCATCCCTAGAAGGGTTTTTCTGTTTCATAACACATGGTTGTTATCTCCGGACCGTGTGCGATGCACTATCATCAAAATTTTCAATAGCCCGGCATTTCAATCCCGCGTTTGACTCCCGCGTAGTAAAATTTTCAATACCCGCGTCATTTCCTCAAACACCCCACACCCCCCTCCACACACACACAGACACACCAAAACCTCCTTGGGCATGCGCGCGCACACACACACCCTCCCTCGCTCGAAACTCTAGCAAGGTCCCCGCCGCCACTGCCGCCGCCGCCGCTGCGGCAAGGCCTCCAATGTCAACATCTGCCGGTTTTCCCGTGGAGCTTACCCACCGATCTCCATACCCAGGCCGCCCTAAGTTTCTTAGATGACGTCTGCCACACGCCCCCTTTCCCACAGATCCCCATCCACATCCCCCACTCCAGAGCGTCGCAGCCTAAGCCTGGCTACGCTTCCCGTGGAGCTCGAGGAGTGACTGGCCCAAAAGAGGTGTATAGCGGTCTCTTCGCCCGACGTTGCCGAGAAAGCTGACGACCATTACTGATGGCAGGCACTCAAGCAGCGGGCTAGAGTATGTGGGCATGTCTCGTCCGCCGGCTACGACATCGAGGTCCTCGACAGCGACGGCCTGAGGCAGGCTATGTCACAGGTTAAGTGGCCCACACCCAACCCCTCGGGTTCAACCGCCGTCGATCTCATCCATGGCCCCGCCGCTGATCTCCTCTCGCTCGCTGTCAATAATTTGCCATTCTACATCGCCATTGAGCCCCTTTTGTCATTTATGAAGGACATGTTCTACGACGCTGGCTTGGGATCCACAGCTTCCAAGTCAGACCTCATTAACGGCGACCACGAGGAGGGCACCCTCTCCGGCTCTTCCAAGGGGAAAGAGCCCAGCTGCTCTTCCAAGGGGAAAGCGGCCGTCTGTGACATCAGGGAGGGCACCCTACAGCCATGCTCTTCCAAGGGGAAGGAGCCCATCTGCGACAACATGGAGCGCATCCAAGGTCCGTGCTCTTCCCATGGGAACGAGCCCATCTGTGACAAGTGAGGAAACCCATGATTTGTTTTGCCGTGCCTCTTCACAGGGGAAACCCATGATTTGTTTTGTCGAGTCCCTTTTGTAGTGTAGTGAGAATATGTCCAGTTTTAATTGCTATATCTGGTTGTTTGCAGTATGCCTTGTTTATTTCGGTTGTTCACAATGTGATGCTCTATATGTGCAATTATTTACTGTGTAGTACATTTCATCAATCCAGCTTTAAACATACCGATAGGAATGGATATATTTGCTTGATGTTAAGCCTGTTATAGCTACCATATGCCTCTTTTAAAGTTTTTTGATTGTTTGGTTGTTTGTAGTTAGCATATGTCCAGTTTCAAATGCTATCTTTGGTTGTTCGTAGTATGCCTTATTTATTCCATTTATTCACAACGTGATGTTCTATATGTGCAAGTATGAACTCTTGTGCTTAACATGCTTCTCGATGTACCTAAACAGGACAATTTTGGGAACGACTGGTGTTTTCCATCGAGGTTAGTTTCATCCCATGGCTTATATCTGCTCACAGTTCAGGATATCGGTAGCTGGTACCATATAGGCCGGCAGATGATAAGGGATTAATCGGTGAATCGGACTTTTAGCTGAATATATCTGCAAACCATTTATCGTTAGGTTAACTAGGGCCATATGTAATATATCTGAGGCTACATAGCAACATGCACTGTACTTAATGTCTAAATATGCAATCCTAGGCTACATAGCAACAAGGAAGAGTGTTTGTAGTGACCCGACCCAAATGGGTCAAGTCTCTGTGCTTATGTGTCATCCCTGGATCAGTATGCTGACACACACAGTACTCGAAGGATTTATAACAGAGGTAAATCACATGTATATAGTAACGTAAATACTATTACCTCAATCCATATAGCGGAAGCAACAAGGTTGTGGTTACCCATCAACACCAACGGCAAAGTTGAGTGTAGAAATCGTAACCCTAACGTATCACTTACTCGTCGTAAGAAACCTGCAACATGAGACGTTGCAGCCCGAAACGGGTCAGTACATTGAATGTACTGGCAAATTCACACCATAGAGAATGATGAATAAAGGCTATCACTACATGCATATTTGGCTGGTGGAAAAGCTCTATGGTTATAAGGTTTTTTGCGTAAAGCCAATTTTTCCCTACTGCAAAGGAATAAATTTATTTAACTATCATGGTGGTTGTTGAACATTGAGAATGGTTGACAGCATTCTCAATCCCAATTAAGTAACATCATTAACATCCCAACAAAATTAATTAAAGTAACATGATGAGATCAACAGGATAATCCAAGAACTAGATACTCAAGATGTCCATAACCGGGGACACGGCTAATCATGATTAGTTTGTACACTCTGCAGAGGTTTGCGCACTTTTCCCCACATGACTCGATCGCCTCCGTTTGGTTTCTCGCACTACATGGTGTTTGAGAAACGGATGACCGAGACATAGTCTTTCAGAAGCGCTAGCACCTTACATGTGGGGTAGACCGTACCACCTACAACCCCTACATCTGCTAGTCCACCCCGTAAGAGTTCGCACAACTTAGTCAACTATGCCAGAGCCCATAGTAGCATGTGGCTGCACACGGAAGTTTCTAGCATGAATATCTTATGATCCCTTTGAGCCTGGGTGGCGGTCCAAAATAAAACAGGCAAGTCCTGATAGACATCAGGTGCCTCAATCCACCCAGATGTGTGTTTAAGTTCCCACCTTAGATAAACCATTAAAATTATCAACTCACATCTGTCATGGAATATCACTCACCCAATCCACGTCTACTAGCATAGCATGGCATAATAAGCAAACGTAGAAGTAACTCCCAAAGGTTTCATAATAATACAGGTAATAGGTACTACCTCATCTACTTCCCATCCCACAATTTAATTAGATCCTAATCATGCAATGTGAGGGGATTGATCTAATGCAATAAAACATGGGTTGTAGAAAAGGTATGATCAAAGTGTGAACTTGCCTGCAAGGTAGATGAAGATGATTCGCACTCAAAACTCTTGATAGATCTACTCGTCACACTCCGGTCAATCTATCGTAAGCAAACAATAGTAACCACACAATAAGTACTCATCTAAAGCACAAGCAAAACTCGAACGAAAGAACGAACCAGATAGTTCAACTTAAGAACTCCGGTTGCAAAGAAAGAATGAACCGACCAAAGAAACGGAAAACAAAGGCGGAAGAAAACAACTCGGTTCTAGCAAGTTGAAACTAGGTCAAATTTTACCAGGGCAAAAACTTGTTCAAGTTGATTAGATGGAACGGCGGTTTCGAAACGAAACTCCAGGCGTTTGAAACACCTGATTCCAATAAACGGTCGAGAAGAAAAACTAGAACGAAGATCGGATCTGAGATCGCGATCGCGGAATAAATCCGACGAAAAGAAAGAGACGAACGGTTAAACAAACGGGCGTCGTTAACCGGGAATAATCGGTGACCACGTTCATTGAGACGAACGGTACGAAAGAAGAACGAAAACTAATCTAGGGTTTCGGAAAAAGAGATCGAAACGAAAAACCGATCTAGAACACCGGAACGGTTTAGCGAAAAACCGGAAAGAAAACGAATCGGAGAGAAAACGGAACGATCTTCTAGAAGAAAAATCGAACCGGGGAAGAAAAGAGACGCGGCGCGGTACCTCCGGCGAGGGGCTCCGGAACGGCGGCGTAAGGCGCGGCGTTGGGCGGCGGGTGTGGAGGTGGTGGTGGGCGGTGGCAAGGTGCGGCGCGGCGCGGTGGTGGTGAGGCGGCTTAGGCGCGGGGCGGCGGTGACGCAGGGCGGCGCGGCGCGGGGTGAGAGGCGCGGTGGAGGCTTGGGGCTTTTGGGTTTGATGATTTAGAGGGGGGGGGTGTGGGGGTATTTATATTGGGGAGGGGGGGTTTGCTTGGAGGAGGGAACAAGGAATAAGAATAGGAGTAGGAAAGATCTAGAAAAAGAAACGGAATAAACGGAAGTAGGACAAAAGTCCTACTAGGACTTCCAAAAGACAAAGGCGGCGGCTCCTGGAGCCTGGGCACGCGCGCGGTGCGGCGATGGCCTTGGTCTTGGCTGGCCGGCCGGCGGCTTGGGCCTTTGGCCCAAGGCGCTGAGGTTTTTTTTTAAACGGTTCCGCGCTCGGAAAAACACAGAAAAACAAAATCTACCGAACTCCAAAACTAATAAAGTAAATTTTCCCCGACTCCTAAAAATGAGTCGAACAAAATGAACTTTTCTACAGACCTAAAAGCAATTTTTGAAAACGCGCATTTTTCCCTATCCAAATAAAATGCAAATAAACACCGGAAAACAAAATTGATTTATCCATTAGATCTTCATTTTTTTCCTAACTTTGGGAAAGTCATATTATTCCCTCTCTTATATTTTTGATAACGGAAAAATTATTGAAGATGAAATAAATAAATCAAATGATCCTCTTTTCAAATTCGAGAAAACTCTCAAATATGAAAATAACGAAATCTCCAACTCTCTCCGAAGGTCCTTGAGTTGCGTGAAATTTCTAGGATCGACCAACATGCAAGAAAATAAGATATGCATGATGATCTAATATTCCAAAAAAATAAATTCAAAAGAACTTTGAATTTAATTCTTTGAAACTCCCAACTCATATTTCATATAATTTGAAGAAGTCATTTTACCTTCTCTCGTGAAAATCATTGAGTCGCATAAAGTTTCAGAATTGGAATATTTCCAAATGAAATTCAATTATTTTTCAAACACCCTTTTCATTTTTAAATGGAAGAAGTCATGTCATCTTCTCTCTAGGGTTTTGTGTTTGAAAAAATTTGAATTCATGGAGATCAGAAAGCAAATATGAAAGTTTGGGAAAGTCCTTTTATTCCCTCTCATTTAACTTTCAAAAATTTCGAATTCACTCACTATCAGAAAATCAATCAAACAATCAGTCAAATCTATTTATTTATTATAACATTCCAAAATTTAGAATTTTGGGATGTTACAAACCTACCACCCTTAAAAGGAATCTCGTCCTCGAGATTCGGAGAGGCTAGCAAGAAAAGGTTAGGGTTTGGGGGTCTCCTCAAAATTCATCGATCGTCTCCGGGGTCTGGGGTGCTACCACCCTTAGAAGCATGGTTACGGTTCCATCAAAACTCGTATACTTCATCCATATTCTTGACAGTGTTGGTCTTCTCAAATCCTCGAGAAAATTCCTTCTCTGAGCTCTTCTGGTAGTGGCATAACCTTTACCTCAATTCTTCTGTCTTTCATCTAGGTAAGGTTATTCCGAGATTGGGTCTTCTTAGCTGACAGGTCTAGCGCCAAAACTAAACAACTATCGATATCTCATGGTGGTCAACAATTTATGATTTCTCCTGCAGGAAATGAGTCTGGGTTGATCCTCACCGTATAACCTACGGTTGGCAAAGCTGCCTTGTACAAGGAAAAAAATACCTATACCATTCTAAGGCTTAAACAAGGTTTTGATCGTCGTCTCTCCACTATAGGTAAGTCACTCAGATTTACCATCCCATATAGCAGGGCGAATAATAAGAGTAAGTTGGTATGGTGATCAATCCATCGCGCACCCAAATCATTACCATGTATACAGTTTAGCGAATCTCGCATTCTAACACTCGGTCATCCTCACAAGCATTGCAGAATTTCTCTTGTCGACGAACCAAGTTCGGATAAATCCATAGGTTCTGCAAGTCAAACAACCATCTATCGTTCCTTCACAACTCTCAGGTTTTGCGTTACTCCTATAGGATCGTCTATCGATAAGGGCATATCCTCTTCCAGGGTTTTTCCTTCAGCAAGAGTGTGCTTGATTCTTGGTAGGTCCTGGGGCCTGTGGGTTATGGCCCATCTCATCACTTGCAAACCTTGAACTCTTCATCGGAGCAGCGGATCTCTAATCCAACATCCAACTTCCAGCTTTCCCAGTATACTTAAATCCATCCAATTGTACTGTCTTCCTTCCTTCTATTGGCTCCAAACTAGGACATGTTTACTCAGACTCATCATGGAGTTTTCCATTGATCCATATTTCCAACATCATACTTCCTTTATATCCAATAGTACTTCATCTCTTCATCCTCGTGGGGTATCCCTCATACCGAGGTAAAAAAAACTTATACTTATGAAGTCCATACTCCACTTCATGGAATATCATTATCCTTTCCGCGGTCAAGCGTCCTTACAGGGGAATACTGGCCATCTCTGCTTGGCACTTCTTCAACTGGGAAACATGAAACACATCTTGAACTCCTGACAGTCCTTCGGGTAACTCCAACTTGTTGGCCACTTCTCCCATACGCTCCAAAACTCGGTATGGTCCTACAAATCTCGGGGCTAACTTTTACCTTAACTCCAATTCTTTAACTCCTCGCAGAGGGGACACACGAAGACATGCTCTGTCTCCAATTTCCTAGACTACCTCCTTGAGTTTTGAGTCTGCACAACTCTTCTGCCTGGACTGAGCTACCTTCAGTCTATCTTGAACATTCTCTTCTGACTCCTTGATCACATTTGATCCAAACAACTGACGGTCTCCAACTTCATCCCACATACTCTTGGGGTATCACACATATCAAGACAAAACTCGTATTCATTTTGTCCGAAATCCATTACAGGGTACTACCACCCTTAAAATGCACAAATTTTCCATAGACCATATTTCTCATATCCTCAGAATGGCTAAAATTCTTCTTCATAGAGTAACAACTCATAAAATCCATATCAGTACCAACGATGCTAACTTTATTCATTTTCAAGTGATTACAATCTCTCGCTTTTCCATTACATGTCTCAACTCAACACCTCAAGAAAATGTTCTCACTTCTACTACTATATTTCTTCTGTTATAAACTCAACTATTTATCACAAGTCTCATTCTCCTTCGGACAAACCCTGGCAAAGTGCCCTGCTTCATTACCACTAAAACATATTACTTCTGACAAGTATCAAGGTTTCCTTTTTGGGCAATTGTTGAGGTAGTGCCCTGACTCCTTGCACCTGTAACAGGTGATATGACTCAGGTCCTTCCTGGAATCCAATCGGTTTCTCTTCCTGGAATTTTCCATTCCAATCAGGGCTCCTATTTTCTGTGGGTCATACTCTATTTCCTCCGTCGGGAATTCTACTAGATTCCCATTCATACAATTCTGGGAGAGGTGTCCTTCTTCTCCACATGAATAGCAAGACTTGGTGTAGGGTTTAATTGGTTCCTCTTTGGGCGTGTCCTCCACATCTTCCTTCATCACAGGTTCTTCTAAAATTTCCATGAGGGCTCCTTTCATTACTTCGTTCTTCTGCTGGATGGCTCTTTGTACCAAGGGGTAAATGTGACACTGAGCATGATAGTGGGTAGTCCATTCTCACAAGAAACAAGTGATCTGCCTAGTTGGGCATTCTTCAGCTGGGTGACTTCCTTCACAATTAGGGCATTCATCCTTGTGTTCTTTATGGGTGTAGCCTATTTCTTCACAAAGCTTGCATGCACAAGGTTTCTTCATATCTTTTCCATAAGGTTTCAACTTCTGGGACACAAACTGAGACTTTAGCAAAGTCAACTTAAATTCTTTCCAAGTGCTTACTCCTTGCCATCCATTGATGATTTGGTATATCCTCCACCAAGTAGCAGCACCTCTTTCAAAGCATTGAAGAGCATGCTGGGTCATATCCTTTCCGACTATAGGGTTGTTCTCCATATGATCCTCCATGTTCTGAATCCATCGGTCTGTCTCCAATTGACTCATCGGTCCCGAAAATACAAGCTCATCTCCATTCATCCTCTATTGGGTCCATGGGTTTTGGGGTGAGATAAGAGAGGTAGAGAGGGATACACACAATACAAACAAAAGTTTTGAAAAGACAGATTTTATTGTGGCTGTCAGAAAAACAACAAACAAATGACAGCTCACAATCGTCGCATCTAACGTAGGTGTATAATAGGGGTTTGGTCTTCTAAAGGTCAATAAATCTTCAACGTCTCCAAACTCTTCAAGCCTTGTTCAAGCCTCCAATGGCTTATTCCAATCATGCTTGTCCTTCTCAAGTTCTTTTGCCAGATCATCTCTGTTGACGTGAAATCTCTCGTGACATCCTGTAATATTCTGGAGTTGCATTTCAAACTTCTAGGTTTCAACATCCTTCACATGAACCATGGTCATACTGTCCTTCGGTTCCTGACAAATCTCCGGTATCTCGAGGTTGTAGCTCCTCCATCTTGGCTACTTTCAGCTTTTGGTTCCTGAGTTCTTCACGAAATGCTTCCTTGTCTAATATGCTTTCATGGAGTTCCACCTTAAACTTCTTTATGTACTACTCCAGATCCTGGTGTTACACCATCTAAAGTTAAAACTTCATCTCTTGCTGATAGATGCTCCATCAGCCTTCTACCATCCAATCCTGCCATGCATATGCATGCTTAACTCCGCACGGTGACAATAGCATAAGCGGGCGATAACCTCATGGATAGCCGTGTTTCTGCTCTTGTCATTTCCATGAGCTATCTCTCCATAGTTGATATCTCCTGCATTGGGGTTTCCTTGACAAAACTTCGAGTTCTCATGCTCCTTGTTTCAGTCTTTCTCCAATACACCTTGATCTCGGGTATTGACAACTTTCATAGTCTGCCAAGTTCCATAAGGGTAGCCTTACTAGGTCATACAAATCTGGGGATTCTTCAGAGCCTTCAAATTCTACTTGTCTTCGGTCTTCAGCCGTTGTAGTTTCCATTATCATAATGTATGGTAAAATCTTCTTCATTCCGAATGGTCTTATTGGTCTGATATCCTGTACATCTTGGAGTGGTCTCATCAGTCGAATCTTCGAGTGGTCAAAAGGGGAAAGGGGTATGGTCTCACTAAAGGGAAATTTTGAATAAGCTCAGAAGAGAAGAGAGGTAAAAGATCTTTTTGAAAGGGAAAGTTGTAGAGAAAAGTCTTTGCTATGGGCTTGCCAATTTCTAGGGTCACGTCCTACAGTCAACATGTGCTCTAATACCATCTTGTAGCGACCCGACCCAAATGGGTCAAGTCTCTGTGCTTATGTGTCATCCCTAGATCAGTATGCTGACACACACAGTACTCGACGGATTTATAACAGAGGTAAATCACATGTATATAGTAACGTAAATACTATTACCTCAATCCATATAGCGGAAGCAATAAGGTTGTGGTTACCCATCAACACCAACGGCAAAGTTGAGTGTAGAAATCGTAACCCTAACGTATCACTTACTCGTCGTAAGAAACCTGCAACATGAGACGTTGCAGCCCGAAACGGGTCAGTACATTGAATGTACTGGCAAATTCACACCATAGAGAATGATGAATAAAGGCTATCACTACATGCATATTTGGCTGGTGGAAAAGCTCTATGGTTATAAGGTTTTTGCGTAAAGCCAATTTTTCCCTACTGCAAAGGAATAAATTTATTTAACTATCATGGTGGTTGTTGAAACATTGAGAATGGTTGACAGCATTCTCAATCCCAATTAAAAATAATTAAAACCCAACAACATTAATTAGAAGTAACATGATGAGATTCACAATGATATTCAAGTACTAGATACTCAAGTTGTCCATAACCGGGGACACGGCTAATCATGATTAGTTTGTACACTCTGCAGAGGTTTGCGCACTTTTCCCCACATGACTCGATCGCCTCCGTTTGTTTTCTCGCAACTACATGGTGTTTGAGAAGACGGATGATCGAGACATAGTCTTTCAGAAGCACTAGCACCTTACATGTGGGGTAGACCGTACCACCTACAACCCCTACATCTGCTAGTCCACCCCGTAAGAGTTCGCACAACTTAGTCAACTATGCCAGAGCCCATAGTAGCATGTGGCTGCACACGGAAGTTTCTAGCATGAATTATCTTATGATCCCTTTGAGCCTGGGTGGCGGTCCAAAAAAAACAGGCAAGTCCTGATAGACATCAGGTGCCTCAATCCACCCAGATGTGTGTTTAAGTTGCCACCTTAGATAAACCATTAAAATTATCAACTCACATCTGTCATGGATATCACTCACCCAATCCACGTCTACTAGCATAGCATGGCATAATAAGCAAACGTAGAAGTAACTCCCAAAGGTTTCATAATAATACAGGTAATAGGTACTACCTCATCTACTTCCCATCCCACAATTTAATTAGATCCTAATCATGCAATGTGAGAGGATTGATCTAATGCAATAAAACTGGGTTGTAGAAAAGGTATGATCAAAGTGTGAACTTGCCTGCAATGTAGATGAAGATGATTCGCACTTAAAACTCTTGATAGATCTACTCGTCACACTCCGGTCAATCTATCGTAAGCAAAATAGTACCACACAATAAGTACTTCATCTAATGGCACAAGTAAAACTCGAACGAGAGAAACGAACCAGGAAAGTTCAACTTAGAACTCGGTTGCAAAGAAAAGAACGAACCGAACAAAGAACAGAAAACAACGGCGGAAGAAACAACTCGGTTCTTAGCAGTTGAATCTAGGTCAATTTTACTGGGGCAAACTTGTTTAAGTTGATTAGACGGGAACGGGCGGTTTCGAAACGAAAACTCCAGGCGCTTGAATCACCTGATTCCCGATAAACGAGCGAGAAGAAAAAACTTAGAACGAAGATCGGATCTGAGATCCGATCGCGGAATAAATCCGACGAGAAAAAAAGAAGGAACGGTTATACGAACGGACGTCGTTAACCGGGATAATCGGTGATCACGTTCGTTGAGACGAACGGTCCGAAAGAAGAACGAAAACTAATCTAGGGTTTCGGAAAAGAGAATCGAACGAAAAACCGATCTAGAACAATCGGAACGGTTTAGCGAAAAAAGGAAAGGAAAACGAATCGGAGAGAAAAGAAACGGAACGTTTCTAGAAAGAAATCGAACCGGGGAAGAAAAGGAGACGCGGCGCGGTTACCTCCGGCGAGGGGCTCCGGCGAATGGCGGCGTAAGCGGCGCGTGCGGTGGCCGTGATGGTGAGGTGGTGGTGTGCGGTGGCGGTGGCAAGGTGCGGCGCGCGCGGGTGGAGGCGCTTAGGCGCGGCGGCGTGACGCAGGGCGGCGCGCGCGGGTGAGTAGGGCGGGGTAGGCTTGGGGGCTTTTGGGTTTGATGATTAGAGGGGGGGTGTGGGGGTATTTATATTGGGGAGGGGGGTTTGCTGGGGAGGGGACAAGATAAGATAGGAGTGGAAAGATCTAGAAATAGAAAAGGAATATACGGAAGTAGGACAAAAGTCCTACTAGGACTTCCAAAAGACAAAGGCGGCGGCTCCTGGAGCCTGGGCACGCGCGCGGTGCGGCGATGGCCTTGGCCTTGGCTGGCCGGCCGGCGGCTTGGGCCTTTGGCCCAAGGCGCTGAGGTTTTTTTTTAAACGGTTCCGCGCTCGGAAAAACACAGAAAAACAAAATCTACCGAACTCCAAAACTAATAAAGTAAATTTTCTCCGACTCTAAAAATGAGTCGAACAAAATGAACTTTTCTACAGACCTAAAAGCAATTTTTGAAAACGCGCATTTTTCCCTATCCAAATAAAAACAAACAAACACCGGAAAACAAAATTTGATCTATTTCATTAAATCTTCATTTTTCCTAATTTTGGGAGTCATATTATTCCTCTCTTATATTTTTGATAACGGAAAAATTATTGAAGATGAAATAAATAAATCAAATGATCCTCTTTTCAAATTCGAGAAAACTCTCAAATATGAAAATAACGAAATCTCCAACTCTCTCCGAAGGTCCTTGAGTTGCGTGAAATTTCTAGGATCGACCAACATGCAAGAAAATAAGATATGCATGATGATCTAATATTCCAAAAAAATAAATTCAAAAGAACTTTGAATTTAATTCTTTGAAACTCCCAACTCATATTTCATATAATTTGAAGAAGTCATTTTATCTTCTCTCGTGAAAATCATTGAGTCGCATAAAGTTTCAGAATTGGAATATTTCCAAATGAAATTCAATTATTTTTCAAACACCCTTTTCATTTTTAAATGGAAGAAGTCATGTCATCTTCTCTCTAGGGTTTTGTGTTTGAAAAAATTTGAATTCATGGAGATCAGAAAGCAAATATGAAAGTTTGGGAAAGTCCTTTTATTCCCTCTCATTTAACTTTCAAAAATTTTGAATTCACTCACTATCAGACAGTCAATCAAACAATCAGTCAAATCTATCTATTTATTATAACATTCCAAAATTTAGAATTTTGGGATGTTACAGTGTTACATTAATGTTCTAATGATGTCTAGATATACATAGAAGATCAGCAGCAACAACAACAACACAACCCTGTTTGGATACTCAACTTAGCTAGAGGTTAGAGTTAGTTTCTAGCTCATTACTAACCCTGAACTAACTCCATCCAAAGAGTTGTTTGGATGGCAGGGTTAGATTGACAATAAATGCACTAGGAGAACTAGCTCTAATTAGCACCTCTTGGGTTGGATAGTTTTTTTGGGTGGGTTATAGATACAACTAGCTCAAACTAGCCCTCATGTTTAGATATACTTTAGGGCTATTTGAGCCCGAACTATCTCAAACTAACTGTAACCCCTGGATACAGCAGCAGCTAATCAGCCGATAATTTGTAAGAATGCATTAAACTCCTTCCGGCCCATAATATAAGATTTAATTCATCTAATATGTGAGTATATTGGATGTTATAAGATACTCCCTCTGTTCCTAAATATTTGTCTTTTTAGAGATTTCAAATGGACTACCACATACATTTGTATATAGACATATTATAAAATAGTGTTGTGCTACATCATTGTGCAATTGATGTTTAGCTTCTAATATTAACTTGGTGCTTTTAGGTACATATGTCATTTGTAAAGATCCGCGCTTAGACCCTTTCTGCGTATGGGGCAATGAGATATCGATGAACCAACATCAAGTGAGGAAGATGATAAAGATTGTTAGTAAGATGGGTCCAAAGATGGCAATTAAACTATTTGTTTACACTTTATCCAAGAGAACAGCGAACTGCAGGATGGTAAGCAAGAACTCTGCAACCTTCTTTTTACTTCCCATAATGAGTTGTGTTAGATGACAATGTGTGAATCTTTTTCCTTTGTAGTGGTTGCCAAAGTAGTTTACTCAAGATTACTTCTCAAACTACATGATTGGTGGGCATGCAAAGGTTAAAGTATTTCTACCAGAACATGATGATTATCTAGATGTTTTCATGAAGACCGTGAAGGATGGGTGGTCGGCCATCACAAGGGGTAGGACTAGAGTCGTGCGTGCCTTCTGCATGGAGGAGGGCACAATATGGGCATTCCGCTTCACCTTGTTCAGCAACCAGAATATATTTCGCCTCTTTCTTTACCATCTTTAATACTACAAGTATACAACTGCGGTTCATCATTATTTATTTGGTTCTTATGTAATTCTTGAACATATGTACCTATGAATCGAATAATGCATTGGTTTTTTGAACCTGATGCATATGAATAAAGCTGTAGCATACATTCAAATTCAAATCCAGATCCGGTACAATTTGAAAAGGCAGCAATTAAATTAGGGTGAAATTACACTCTCCAGGTTGTTACGGCACACACGGTTGGTAAAACACAAACGTTTGCGATATGCACCATAATTCGAGACGGTTCACAGAGAGGAAATGTGTGCAAGCATGCACACAGTTGCCGTTTGCAAACTGTGTGCGATGTCAGACAATATCACAAACGGTGAGGGCAAACTAAAAATTTTTGTTAGTTGCCTTATCGTACAAGATTCGCAACGATGAACTGTTTCTCATGAAGTATGCATCGTAAACGTTCCACCACAGGATAGCGTGTGCGATAGTTGTCGTGTACGACGATGTTATGTGGTCCGACGTTTCGTAATCCTATCTGACACTCGTACGATGATTAGCTAATCTTCTTAACCGTGAACTATTTGTGATGGGCCGCGCATCATACACATTCTATAATAGTTAACCGTCTGTGATGGGCCGCACATCATAAACATAGCACCACAGCATACCGACTGCGATGGCAATGCAAGCAGAAACGAGTAGGAGTATTTAGGGGCCCTATTGATGGAAATATGCCCTAGAGGCAATAATAAAGTTGTTATTTATATTTCCTTATATCATGATAAATGTTTATTATTCATGCTAGAATTGTATTAACTGGAAACTTAGTACATGTGTGAATACATAGACAAACAGAGTGTCACTAGTTTGCCTCTACTTGACTAGCTCGTTGAATCAATGATGGTTATGTTTCCTAACCATAGACATGAGTTGTCATTTGATTAACAGGATCACATCATTAGAGAATGATGTGATTGACTTGACCCATCCGTTAGCTTAGCACGATGATTATTTAGTTTGTTGCTATTGCTTTCTTCATGACTTATACATGTTCCTATGACTATGAGATTATGCAACTCCCGAGTACCGGAGGAACACTTTGTGCGCTACCAAACGTCACAACGTAACTGGGTGATTATAAAGGTGCTCTACAGGTGTCTCCGATGGTGCTTGCTGAGTTGGCATAGATCGAGATTAGGATTTGTCACTCTGATTGTCGGAGAGGTATCTCTGGGCCCTCTTGGTAATTCACATCACTATAAGCCTTGCAAGCATTGTGACTAATGAGTTAGTTGTGGGATGATGCATTATGGAACGGGTAAAGAGACTTGCCGGTAACGAGATTGAACTAGGTATAAGGATACCGATGATCGAATCTCGGGCAAGTAACATACCGATGACAAAGGGAACAACGTATGTTGTTATGCGGTTTGACCGATAAAAATCTTCGTAGAATATGTAGGAGCCAATATGAGCATCCAGGTCAGCTTTTGGTTATTGACCGGAGACGAGTCTCGGTCATGTCTACATAGTTCTCGAACCCGTAGGGTCTGCACGCTTAAAGTTCGGTGACGATCGGTAATATGAGTTTATGTGTTTTGATGTACCGAAGGTAGTTCGGAGTCCCGGATATGATCACGGACATGACGAGGAGTCTCGAAATGGTCTAGACATAAAGATTGATATATTGGAAGCCTATATTTGGACATCGGAATAGTTTCACGTGA
The DNA here is from genome assembly GCF_003073215.2 of Triticum urartu. Taxonomy (NCBI): domain Eukaryota; kingdom Viridiplantae; phylum Streptophyta; class Magnoliopsida; order Poales; family Poaceae; genus Triticum; species Triticum urartu. The sequence goes on from NC_053024.1 coordinate 517,824,812, forward strand.
AATCGGTATTTTACCTTAGTGCCGGGGGTGTTACCGGAACCCCCCGGGGGTTAATGGGCCTTGTTGGGCCCTGATACGTCTCCAGCGTATCTATAATTTTTGATTGTTCCATGCTATTATATTATCAACCTTGGATGTTTTATATGCATTTATATGCTATTTTATATGATTTTTGGGACTAACCTATTAACCTAGAGCCCAGTGCCAGTTTCTGTTTTTTCCTTGTTTTAGAGTATCGCAGAAAAGGAAAATCAAACGGAGTCCAATTGACCTGAAACTTCACGGAACTTATTTTTGGAACGGAAGCAATCCAGAACACTTGGGGTGTACGTAAGGGAAGCAACGTGGAAGGCGTGAGGTAGGGGGCGCGCCCTCCACCCTCGTGGGCCCCTCGTGGCCCCCCTGACGTATTTCTTCCTCATATATATACCAATATACCCTAAAACCATTGGGGAGTATAATAGATCGGGAGTTCTGCCGCCAGAAGCCTCCGTAGCCACAGAAAACCAATCTAGACCCGTTCCGGCACCCTGCCGGAGGGGGAATCCCTCTCCGGTGGCCATCTTCATCATCCCGGTGCTCTCCATGACGAGGAGGGAGTAGTTCTCCCTCGGGGCTGAGGGTATGTACTAGTAGCTATGTGTTTGATCTCTCTCTCTCTCTCTCGTGTTCTTAAGGTGGTACGATCTTGATGTATCGCGAGCTTTGCTATTATATTTGGATCCTATGATGTTTCTCCTCCTCTACTCTCTTGTAATGGATTGGGTTTTCCCTCTGAAGTTATCTTATCGAATTGAGTCTTTAAGGATTTGAGAACACTTGATGTATGTCTTGCGTGGGATAACCTTGGTGACAATGGGTTATTCTATTGAATCACATGATGTATGTTTTGGTGATCAACTTGCGGGTTCCGCCCATGAACCTATGCATAGGGGTTGGCACACGTTTTCGTCTTTACTCTCCGGTAGAAACTTTGGGGCACTCTTTGAAGTTCTATGTGTTGGTTGAATAGATGAATCTGAGATTGTGTGATGCATATCGTATAATCATACCCACAGATACTTGAGGTGACATTGGAGTATCTAGGTGACATTAGGATTTTGGTTGATTTGTGTCTTAAGGTGTTATTCTAGTACGAACTCTATGATAGATTGAATGGAAAGAATAGCTTCATGTTATTTTACTACGGACTCTTGTATAGATCGATCAGAAAGGATAACTTTGAGGTGGTTTCGTACCCTACCATAATCTCTTCGTTGTTCTCCGCTATTAGTGACTTTGGAGTGACTCTTTGTTGCATGTTGAGGGATAGTTATATGATCCAGTTATGTTATTATTGTTGAGAGAACTTGCACTAGTGAAAGTATGAACATTGCAATACCGTTTGTGCTCACTTTTATCATTAGTTACCTTGCTATTTTTATATTTTTAGAATACAAAAATCTTTATCTACCATCCATATACCACTTGTATCACCATCTCTTCACCGAACTAGTGCACCTATACAATTTACCATTGTATTGGGTATGTTGGGGACACAAGAGACTCTTTGTTATTTGGTTGCACGGTTGCTTGAGAGAGACCGTCTTCATCCTACGCCTCCTACGGATTGATAAACCTTAGGTCATCCACTTGAGGGAAATTTGCTACTGTCCTACAAACCTCTGCACTTGGAGGCCCAACAACGTCTAGAAGAAGAAGGTTGTGTAGTAGATATTAGGCCTTAGTGGAGAGAGAGAGGGGCCGGCCAAGGCAGGGCCGCGCACCCCTCCCCTTGAGTCCGAATAGGACAAGGAAGGGGGGGCCCTTGCCTTTCCCCTCTCCCACTCCTCCTCCTGGCGCGCCCTGCTAGGGCCGGCCGGCCTCCCCCTTGCTCCTTTATATACGGGGGCAGGGGCGCCCCATAGACACACAAGTTGATCAGTTGCTCTTTTAGCCGTGTGCGGTGCCCCCTCCACCATAATCCTCCTCGGTCATATCGTAGCGGTGCTTAGGCGAAGCCCTGCGTCGGTAGCATCATCATCACCGTCATCACGCCGTCATGCTTACGAAACTCTCCCTTGAAGCTCTGCTAGATCGGAGTTCATGGGACGTCACCGAGTCGAACGTGTGCTGAACTCGGAGGTGTCGTATGTTCGGTACTTGGATCGGTCGGATCGTGAAGACGTACGCCTACATCAACCGCGTTCTCATAATGCTTCTGTTTCTGGTCTACGAGGGTACATGTATGACACTTTGCCTTCTCGTTGCTATGCATCACCATGATCTTGCGTGTGCGTAGGATTTTTTTTGAAATTACTGCGTTCCCCAACAGTGGTATCAGAGCCAGGTTTATGCGTAGATGTTATATGCACGAGTAGAACACAAAGGAGTTGTGGGTATGGGTATATACATATTGCTTGCCGTCTCTAGTTGATTCTTGATTCAACGGCATTGTTGGATGAAGCGGCCCAGACCGACATTACGCGTACGCTTACGCGAGACTGGTTCTACCGACGTGCTTCGCACACATGTGGCTAATGGGTGTCTGTTTCTCCAGCTTTAGTTGAATCGGATTCAATGAACAGGGTTCTTTCTGAAGATCAAAAAACAATCACTATACCGTGTTGTGGTTTTTGATGCGTAGGTAAGAACGGTTCTTGCTCAGCCCGTAGGAGCCACGTAAAACTTGCAACAACAAAGTAGAGGACGTTTAATTTTTTTTCTAGGGCATGTTATGATGTGATATGGTCAAGACATGATGCTAAATTTTATTGTATGATATGATCATGTTTTGTCACACAGTTATCGGCAACTGGCAGGAGCCATATGGTTGTCGCTTTATTGTATGAAATGCAATCGCCATGTAATTGCTTTACTTTATCGCTAAGCGGTAGCGATAGTCGTGGAGGCAATAGTTGGCGTGACGACAACGATGCTTCGATGGAGATCAAGTTGTCAAGCCGGTGATGATGGAGATCATGACGGTGCTTTGGAGATGGAGATCACAGGCACAAGATGATGATGGCCATATCATATCACTTATATTGATTGCGTGTGATGTTTATCTTTTATGCGTCTTATTTTGCTTAGATCGATGGTAGCATTATAAGATGATCTCTCACTAAATTTCAAGGTATAAGTGTTCTCCGTGAGTATGCACTGTTGCTACAATTCATCATGCTGAGACACCACATGATGATCGGGTGTGATAAGCTCTACATTCACATACAACGGGTGCAAGCTAGTTTTGCACATGCAGAATACTCGGGTTAAACTTGACGAGCCTAGCATATGTAGATATGGCCTCGGAACACTGAGACCGAAAGGTCGAGCGTGAATCATATAGTAGATATGATCAACATAGTGATGTTCACCATTGAAAACTATTCCATCTTATGTGATGATCGGACATGGTTTAGTTGATATGGATCACGTGGTCACTTAGATGATTAGAGGGATGTCTGTCTAAGTGGGAGTTCTTAAGTAATATGATTAATTGAACTTTAATTTATCATGAACTTAGTACCTGATAGTATTTTGCATGTCTATGTTGTTGTAGATAGATGGCCCGTGTTGTTGTTCCGTTGAATTATAATGTGTTCCTTGAGAAAGCAAAGTTGAAAGATGGTGGTAGCAATTACACGGACTGGGTCCGTAACTTGAGGATTATCCTCATTGCTGGACAGAAGAATTACGTCCTGGAAGCACCGCTAGGTGCCAAACCCGCTGCAGGAGCAACGCTAGATGTTATGACCGTCTGGTAGAGCAAAGCTGATGACTACTTGATAGTTCAAGGTGTCATTCTTTACGGCTTAGAACCGGGACTTCAACGATGTTTTGAACGTCATGGAGCATATGAGATGTTTCAGGAGTTGAAGTTAATATTTCAAGCAAATGCCCGGATTGAGAGATGTGAAGTCTCCAATAAGTTCTACAACTGCAAGATGGAGGTGATAGTTCTGCCAGTGAACATATACTCAGAATGTCTGGGTACCACAACCACTTGACTCAACTGGGAGTTATCCTGATGATAGTGTCATTGACAGGGTTGTTCAATCACTGCCACCAAGCTACAAGAGCTTCGTGATGAACTAGAATATGTAAGGGATAGATAGGACGATTCCCGAGATCTTCGCAATGCTAAAGGCTGCGGAGGTAGAAATCAAGAAGGAGCATCAAGTGTTGATGGTCAACAAGACCACCAGTTTCAAGGAAAAGGGTAAAGGGAAGAAGGGGAACTTCAAGAAGAACAACAAGCTAGTTGCTGCTCAAGTGAAGAAACCCAAGTCTGGACCTAAGCCTGAGACTGAGTGCTTCTGCTGCAAAGGGACTGGTCACTAGAAACGGAACTGCCCCAAGTATTTGGCGGATAAGAAGGATGGCAAGGTGAACAAAGTTATATATGATATACATGTTATTGGTGTGTACCTTACTAATGCTCGCAGTAGTTCCTGTGTATTTGATACTGGTTCAGTTGCTAACATTTGCAACTCGAAACAGGGACTACGGATTAAGCGAAGATTGGCTAAGGATGAGGTGACGATGCGCGTGGGAAATGGTTCCAAAGTTGATGCGATCGCGGTTGGCACGCTACCTCTACATCTACCTTTGGGATTAATTTTAGACCTGAATAATTGTTATTTGGTGCCAGCGTTGAGCATGAACAGTATATCTGGATCTTGTTTCATGCGAGACGGTTATTCATTTAAATCTGAGAATAATGGTTGTTCTATTTATATGAGTAATATCTTTTATGGTCATGCACCCTTGAAGAGTGGTCTATTTTTGATGAATCTTGATAGTAGTGATACACATATTCATAATGTTGAAGCCAAAAGATGCAGAGTTGATAATGATAGTGCAACTTATTTGTGGCACTCTGTTTGGGTCGTATTGGTATAAAACGCATGAAGAAACTCCATACTGATGGACTTTTGGAATCACTTGATTATGAATCACTTGGTACTTGTGAACCAATCCTTATGGGCAAGATGACTAAAACGCCGTTCTCCGGAACTATGGAGCGAGCAACAAATTTGTTGGAAATCATACATACTGATGTATGTGGTCCGATGAATGTTGAGGCTCGCGGCGAATATCGTTATTTTCTCACCTTCACATATGATTTGAGAAGATATGGGTATATCTACTTGATGAAACATAAGTCTGAAACATTTGAAAAGTTCAAACAATTTCAGAGTGAAGTGCAAAATCATCGTAATAAGAAAAATAAAGTTTCTACGATCTGATCATGGAGGAGAATATTTGAGTTACGAGTTTGGTCTTCATTTGAAAGAATGCAGAATAGTTTCGCAACTCACGCCACCCAGAACACCACAGCGTAATGGTGTGTCCGAACGTCGTAATCGTACTTTACTAGATATGGTATGATCTATGATGTCTCTTACTGATTTACCGCTATCGTTTTGGGGTTATACTTTAGAGACGGCTGCATTCACGTTAAATAGGGCACCATCTAAATCCGTTGAGACGACGCCTTATGAACTATGGTTTGGCAAGAAACCAAAGTTGTCGTTTCTTAAAGTTTGGGGCTGCGATGCCTATGCGAAAAAGCTTCAACCTGATAAGCTCGATCCCATATCGGAGAAATGTGTCTTCATAGGATACCCAAAGGAGACTGTTGGGTACACCTTCTATCACAGATCAGAAGGCAAGACATTCGTTGCTAAGAATGGATCCTTTCTAGAGAAGGAGTTTCTCTCGAAAGAAGTGAGTGGGAGGAAAGTAGAACTTGATGAGGTAACTGTACCTGCTCCCTTATTGGAAAGTAGTTCATCACAGAAATCTATTCCTGTGACTCCTACACCAATTAGTGAGGAAGCTAATGATGAAGATCATGTAACTTCAGATCAAGTTACTACCAAACCTCGTAGGTCAACCAGAGTAAGATCCGCACCAGAGTGGTACGGTAATCTTGTTCTGGAGGTCATGTTACTTGACCATGAAGAACCTATGAACTATGAGGAAGCGATGATGAACCCAGATTCCGCAAAATGGCTTGAGGCCATGAAATCTGAGATGGGATCCATGTATGAGAACAAAGTGTGGACTTTGGTTGACTTGCCCGATGATCGACAAGCCATCGAGAATAAATGGATCTTCAAGAAGAAAACTGACGCTGACAGTAATGTTACTGTCTACAAAGCTCGACTTATTGCGAAAGGTTTTCGACAAGTTCAAGGAGTTGACTACGATAAGACTTTCTCACCCGTAGCGATGCATAAGTCCATCTGAATCGTGTTAGCAATTGCCACATTTTATGATTATGAAATTTGGCACATGGATGTAAAGACTGCATTCCTAAATGGATTTCTGTAAGAAGAGTTGTATATGATGCAACCTGAAGGTTTTATCGATCCAAAGAGTGCTAACAAAGTGTGCAAGCTCTAGCGATCCATATATGGACTGGTGCAAGAATCTCAGAGTTGGAATAAATGTTTTTATAGTGTGATCAAAGCATATGGTTTTATATAGACTTTTGGAGAAGCCTGTATTTACAAGAAAGTGAGTGGGAGCTCTGTAGCATTTCTAATATTATATGCGGATGACATATTGCTGATTGGAAATGATATAGAATTTCTGGATAGCATAAAAGGATACTTGAATAAGAGTTTTTCAATGAAAGACCTCGGTGAAGCTGCTTATATATTGGGCATCAAGATCTATATCGATAGATCAAGACGCTTAATTGGACTTTCACAAAGCACATACCTTGATAAAGTTTTGAAGAAGTTAAAAATGGATCAAGCAAAGAAAGGGTTCTTGCCTGTGTTACAAGGTGTGAAATTGAGTCAGACTCAATGCCCGACCACTTCAGAAGATAGAGAGAAAATGAAAGACGTTCCCTATGCTTCAGCCATAGGCTCTATCATGTATGCAATGTTGTGTACCAGACCTGATGTGTGCCTTGCTATTAGTTTAGCAGGGAGGTACCAAAGTAATCCAGGAGTGGATCACTGGACAGCGGTCAAGAACATCCTGAAATACCTGAAAAGGACTAACGATGTGTTTCTCGTTTATGGAGGTGACAAAGAGCTCGTCGTAAATGGTTACATCGATTCAAGATTTGACACTGATCCGGATGACTCTAAGTCACAAACTGGATACGTGTTTTTATTGTACGGTGGAGTTGTCAGTTGGTGCAGTTCTAAGCAAAGCATCATGGCGGGATCTACGTGTAAAGCGGAGTACATAGCTGCTTCAAAAGCAGCAAATGAAGGAGTTCATATCCGATCTAGGTGTCATACCTAGTGCACCGGGTCCAATGAAAATCTTTTGTGACAATACTGGTGCAATTGCCTTGGCAAAGGAATCTAGATTTCACAAAAGAACCAAGCACATCAAGAGACACTTCAGTTCCATCCACGATCAAGTCAAGGAGGGAGACATAGAGATTTGCAAGATACATACGGATCTGAATGTTGCACACCTGTTGACTAAGCCTCTCTCATGAGCAAAACATGATCAGCACCAAGACTCCATGGGTGTTATAATCATTACTGTGTAATCTAGATTATTGACTCTAGTGCAAGTGGGAGACTGAAGGAAATATGCCCTAGAGGCAATAATAAAGTTGTTGTTTATATTTCCTTATATCATGATAAATGTTTATTATTCATGCTAGAATTGTATTAACCGGAAACTTAGTACATGTGCGAATACATAGAAAAACGTTTGCCTCTACTTGACTAGCTCGTTGAATCAATGATGGTTATGTTTCCTAACTATAGACATGAGTTGTCATTTGATTAATGGGATCACATCATTAGAGAATGATGTGATTGACTTGACCCATCCGTTAGCTTAGCACGATGATCGTTTAGTTTGTTGCTATTGCTTTCTTCATGACTTATACATGTTCCTATGACTATGAGATTATGCAACTCCCGATTACTAGAGGAACACTTTGTGTGCTACCAAACGTCACAACGTAACTTGGTGATTATAAAGGTGCTCTACAAGTGTCTCCGATGGTGCTTGTTGAGTTGGCATAGATCGAGGTTAGGATTTGTCACTCTGATTGTCGGAGAGGTATCTCTGGGCCCTCCCGGTAATGCACGTTGTCGGTGTCAAAGCCGGCGAATCTTGGGTAGGGGATCCCGAACTGTGCATCTAAGGTTGATGGTAACCGGAGACCGGGGACACGATGTTTACCTAGGTTTGGGCCCTCTTGATGGAGGTAATACCCTACGTCCTGCTTGATTGATATAGATGAATATTAGTGTTACAAGAGTTGATCTACCACGAGATCGTAATGGCTAAACCCTAGAAGTCTAGCCTGTATGATTAAGGTATTGAGTATCCCCAATCCGGACTAAGTCCTCCGGTTTATATAGACACCGGGGGGATCTAGGGTTACATAGAGTTGGTTACATAATATGGAATCTTCATGGTTGTTCGCCAAGGAGAGTCCTATCCGGACACGGGTGTAGTCTTCGGTCTTGATATCTTCGTGGCCCATCAGTCCGGCCCATAGATAACAGGTCGGACACTTGAGGACCCCTTAGTCCAGGACTCCCTCAGTAGCCCCTGAACCTGGCTTCAATGACAAGGTATCCGATGCATAGTGCTGTCTTCGGCATTACAAGGCGGGTTCCTCCTTCCGAACTCCTGAATAGTCTTCAGACAAATTGATTGTGTCCGGACCTATAACACACACCACACACAACCGTTAAGAGAATATAATAACACACGAGTCCTATCCGCTGACAACTTTAGTAATGTGACGTCACGCCTATCTGGTTATAATTTCGAACCGTTTTTCACCCCACGTTTCGAGATGCGGTTGTCATTGGCACGTCTTGTCAAAGCAGAGATCGTGTCCCCTTATCACGGGATTCTCATCAATACGGGTGTGGGTAACCCAACCTTGCTGTTTACATAGCCTTGGGAGCAGGCGAATGGGGGGGGGCGTTCGATATTCACCACCCTTATAAGGAGATAAGATTCCCCTTTCTTCCCCCACGCTTTCCTCCTGCCTCTCCATCCTCGAGCTCCAATGCCCAAGTCCTCATTCAAACCAGCACCCAACCTTGTCCGGATCCAGAGCCGGTGGCAAGTGGATGACCTCCTCCGTTAAGAGGGAAATATAGAGGAGCTCCAAGAGGTCGGATACCTAGCCAAGGAGATTGTTCACCGACTCCCGGCCGAGGGACAGATCGTCCCCACCCCCAAGCCTCACGAGAGAGTGGTGTTCCTCACGCATTTTTTCCGCGGGCTGGGATTCCCTCTCCACCTGTTTGTCCGCGGATTGATGTTTTATTATGGGCTAGACTTCCATGATCTAGCCCCTAACTTTATCCTCAACATCTCGGCATTTATAGTCATGTGCGAGGCCTTTCTCCGCATTCCACCTCACTTCGGCCTATGGCTGAAGACCTTTAATGTGAAGCCAAAGGTAGTGAGAGGCCAACATGCATAGTGCGGAGGAGCTATGTTGGGTAAGATGCCCAACGTCACCTGGCTCGAAGGTTCTTTCGTGGAGACGGTGAAGGGGTGGCAATCAGGGTGGTTCTACGTCACTGGGCCGCGCGACACTAACTGGACGGCGGCCCCCCAATTCCGATCCGGAGTTCGGATGCGGCTCACCTCCTGGCAAGAGAAGGGCCTAACCTGGGGTGCTCCGGGCGAGCTTACATGGCTCCAGACGTGCGTCCAGAACATGATATCCAAAAAGATTAAGCTTATCAATGTGATCCAGGTTATGCTCATCCGTCGGATCCTCCCGTGCCAATGTCGGACTTGTTATTTATGGGAATTCGATCCGGCAAAGCACCAGACGCTGCTAGAGCTCTTCGGCACAATGCACGAGGATATCTGGAAAGTGCTCTTCAAGGCCGGTGAGACACCACCTTCTACAACCGAGGATCGTGGGCTAGTTTGGTAAGTTTTTTCACGCTCTCAAGGCATAACCTTTACTAGCGCATTGTGAGAAAGAAGTCTAAGCTCTCATATCAATTTTTTCCTTAGGCCTGGGTCGACATAGCGAGGCGGATTAACTGTCCAGCCCCGCTACCCGAAGACGAAGGGACCCCACTCTTGATGAAGATGTTGTTCCCTACGCCTTATGACATACCAGAGAAGAAGACCAAAAAGGCAGCCAAGGGGACCAGGAGTGGCTTCCGTCGAAAGGATTCTTCGGAACTGTCGTCCGAAGACGAAACTGACCCTTTGGTCGCCGAAGACGGCGACGAGGAAGAGGAGGAAGACAACTCCCCCTATGAGGGGGGAAGGAAGAAAAGGGTGGCATCCACAAACCTGGAGGCGAAGGCACCCAAGAGGGGGAAGGGCTCCCTCGTGGATAACTCACGTGGGATGTCGATAGCAGTCCGGAACGAATGCCCCAGACCAAGCCTCAGGCCGCTTCGTAAGTACCCAAGACCTTATGCTCATCCAAGTGTTTGGCCCTTCCCATTTGCAATATTAATATGTTTAATTTATGCCATTGCAGTCCGGCCCGCGACGGTTCTTCGCAGTCCTTGACAGAGGGCTCGCTATACTCAAAGGAGATGGCTATTATGTCGCCGCCCCCTGCTCACTCTGCCTCGCCCAAGGGTGATGACAAGGTGATGTCCCAATGGGCCTTCCCCAACAAAGGGGAGGCTCCGGAAATCGTCAGGGCCGCGTCCAAGGGTGACCCCACAAACCGGACACATAGGGGAAGAAACCCCCATGGAGACTGATGGTGGGGCCGAGTTCCATTCGGTGCTCAGCCGGATATCATTCCGGAGACCTGTACGGCTACGGAGTCTAGCGAATGGCCTTCCCCGAAAGGAGGGGGTGTGCCTGTTATGCTGGTGACCTCTGTCCGACCAGAGGGACCAGATGATCTACTGGAAGCGCTGCGAGATGCTTCCATTGTAGATGAGCATCGTGCCCTCATGGGTACGGTGATAAAAAGGTTCAGTCTGCCAAAAGTGGACTAACCGAAGCTTGCACTAGCCTTTTAACAGGCTTTGAGGTAATAATAATTGTAGAAAGAATATCACAGCATAGACAGTAGCCCCTAATGCTTTGTTCGGTGTTCGGAAAGAGAAGCCGAACAAAGGATCAAAACAAGTTTCGCAACAGTCTAACATATGATGTCTATGTGAATAAGCAGGCGTCGCTGCTGGCTGCTGCCGCTCATACTGCGGAGGTCTCCGAACTGAAGCGGAGCCTGGAGCGGGCCGAGGAAGAGCTCAGTCTTGTGAAGACACAGCTGGAGGACAGCAAAGGTATGCAGTAACCTGTGCGTGTTTGTTAGGAAGGATGAATACTTCGTGCTGACTAAAGTATCATGGACTATGCTAGGGGCCACGACCGAGGTGGCGGCCCTCAAGAAGGCATTAGACGAGGCCGAGGACAAAGCGGCCAATGAACGCGCTGCACGTGAAAAGCACGAGGCCCGGGTCAGCGAGGTGCAGCAAGAGCTTCAGGATGCCGTTAAGAAGTACGAGTCCCTGGAGCGTGATTCTAAGATGCAGGTGTCCGAACTTGCCAAGGCTCGCCAGAGCGCACAAGAGGCTCAAGCTGAAGCCCAGAGCGATCTTCGGGAACTCCAGGCGGCTAAGAAGATTGCGGCGGGTAAGTTTTTCATTATGCAAAGCAAGTTGATGAAGGGAACGATCCTATTGCTCACCCGAATTTGGTGCTCCACAGGGGCGTTTACGGATTTGCTGTGCAGCATATCCGATGCTGCTGAATTCTATCGAGCCGAGGAAGGGAGTTCGAAGGAGAAGCTGTTCTGCTCTCAATATCTTGGACCAGAACATTCAGTATCCTTCAGCGACCAGCTGAAACAGTTGGTCGAGCTGCACAAGGCAGCCGAGCTGGCCATGAGGGACCTGATAGTCCGGCTATGGCTTGCCGCGCCGGTACCCAGCAGCTACTTCGGGCTTGTAAAGCAGCTTGATAGTGTCTGCCCGCGACTTGAGGTCGTAAAGCGGTTGGTCTGTATTGAAGGTGCCTGGATGGCCTTTGCTCGCTACAAGATGTGGTGGGCGAATATGGACGCCCTCAAGCTGACCAAGGGGCCGCCGAAGGGCAAGGACCACCGTACACCAGAGCGCTATTTTGCGGACGTCCTCGAGGGGTCTTGTATTGTAGCCACGCAGTGCAGGCAGGACGTTATTTTCGAGTGAATACACTCGTATTTTGTCTTGTATGATGACAACAAATCCGCTTTGTAATACATAATTTTTATTATGTTTTGAATGTTTCCTCTGTGCGGCCGTGTTGTATGAAATCTGAGGGTTAACCAGTCGTCGGCTTTTGCCCTCGCGTAGGTAGTACGGAGGTGTTCAGGATGGAATCTAAACAATCTTGATCCAATTATATAGTCCTTGAAGGAGTTTTTTAGCGCAACGAACCAGGCAACCAGACTATGCGGCTTGAACGGCCTCACTTAGCCATAGGATTTCTATAATAAAACATAGGCGCACCCCTGGTATACGAACCATAGTGCTGTCAGCGTCTGATCAGGAAGTACCGATCCTTCGCGAAATGCGGAAAAATCTCCAACGATTTGAGACCTCCGAACAGCTGACCAGCTCTCGCCGCATCATGACAGTCAGTTTTCGGCTTTCTCTACTGAGGTGCTCATCTGGTTTAGAATAGGACACAATCGCAGTTGTTCTCCCTTTATTACCCTAGCCGATGTAGCAGAATGTAGGGTAGCAAGCACAGGAGCCGGGCAACCCAACTATTTACCAAAAACATGATTCGGAGCCAATGCATATAATGCTAAATTCGGGGTGCCGAACTATACTTATAGGAAGTGTTCGGACTTTTTTTGCCGTAGTGTAAGGTGCTATAAAGCCCCTGGCAAACGTCAAACGTACCAAAGTGTACGGGTGCTACCTGATGGGGTTATCCACAGGGAATCTGGAAAGGAAAAGAGAGAAAGAAAACAGAAAAGACGTAAAGGTGAAAAGCTGGGGTCCTAAAGCTCCAACTACAAACTGTTTTCATTGTAATGTAATTAGTACATTAAAGTGCATTCATACAAATAGTGCAATAAGCAATAGGCTATTTAAAATGCCGGAACCAGGGGAGAGCTGCATATGGGTCTTGGAAAACAGGTAGAGTTATTGTTAACGGAGTCACCTAAAAAGTTCCCCATATGTCCGCGCTTCTCGCCGTCTGATACGTCTCCAACGTATCTATAATTTTTGATTGCTCCATGCTATATTATCTACTGTTTTGGACTATATTGGGCTTTACTTTCCATTTTTATATTATTTTTGGGACTAACCTATTAACCGGAGGCCCAACCCAGAATTGTTGTCTTTTGCCTATTTCAGTGTTTCGGATAAACGGAATATCAAACGGAGTCCAAACGGAATAAAATCTTCGGAAACGTGATTTTCTCACCGAACGTGATCCAGGAGACTTGGACCCTACTGCAAGGGATCAAAGAGGTGGTCACGAGGGTGGGGGCGCCCCCCTATGGCGCGCCCCACTGCCTCGTGGGCCCCTCGGTGTTCCACCGACGTACTCCTTCCTCCTATATATACACACGTACCCCCAAACGATCAGAACAGGAGCCAAAAATCTAATTCCACCGCCGCAACTTTCTGTATCCATGAGATCCCATCTTGGGGCCTGTTGCGGAGCTCCGCCGGAAGAGGGCAGTCATCACGGAGGGCTTCTACATCATCCTAGCCCCTTCGATGAAGTGTGAGTAGTTTACCTCAGACCTTCGGGTCCATAGTTAGTAGCTAGATGGCTTCTTCTCTCTCTTTGAATCTCAATACAAAGTTCTCCCCCTCTCTCGTGGAGGTCTATTCGATGTAATCTTCTTTTTGCGGTGTGTTTGTTGAGACCGATGAATTGTGGGTTTATGATCAAGTCTATCTATGAATAATATTTGAATCTTCTCTGAATTCTTTTATGCATGATTGGTTATCTTTGCAAGTCTCTTCGAATTATCCGTTTGGTTTGGCCAACTAGATTGGTAGTTCTTGCCATGGGAGAAGTGCTTAGCTTTGGGTTCGATCTTGCGGTGTCCTTACCCAGTGACAGAAGGGGCGGCATGGGACATATTGTATCGTTGCCATCGAGGATAACAAGATGGGGTTTATTTCATATTGCATGAATTTATCTCTCTACATCATGTCATCTTGCTTAAGGCATTACTCTGTTTTTAACTTAATACTCTAGATGCATGCTGGATAGCAGTCGATGAGTGGAGTAATAGTAGTAGATGCAGAATCATTTCGATCTACTTGTCACGGACGTGATGCCTATATACATGATCATGCCTAGATATTCTCATAATTATGCTCAATTCTATCAATTGCTCAACAGTAATTTGTTCACCCACCATAGAATACTTATGCTCTTGAGAGAAGCCACTAGTGAAACCTATGGCCCCTGGGTCTATTCTCATCATATCAATCTCCATTACTTTTATATTGTCTTGCTATTTACTTTGCTTTTACTTTTTACTTTTCATCTTTATATCAAAAATACCAAAAATATTCTATCTATCAGATCTCACTCTTGTAAGTGACCGTGAAGGGCTTGACAACCCCTAATCGCGTTGGTTGCGAGTAGCTATCGCTTTGTTCAGGTACGAGGGACTTGAGCGTGGGCTCCTACTAGATTGATACCTTGGTTCTCAAAAACTGAGGGAAATACTTACGCTACTCTGCTGCATCATCCCTTCCTCTTCGGGGAAAACCAACACAATCTCAAGACGTAGCAAGAAGGATTTCTGGCGCCGCTGCCGGGGAGTCTACGCAGAAAGTCATATACCAAGTACCCATCACAATCCCTATCTCTCGCATTACATTATTTGCCATTTGCCTCTCGTTTTCCTCTCCCCCCAATTCACCCTTGCCGTTTTATTCGCCCTCTCTCTCTATCCTCCCTCTGTTTGCCTCTTTTGTCCGCTTGCTTTTTGTTTGCTCGTGTGTTAGATTGCTTGTTTGTCGCGATGGCTCAAGATACTACTAAATTGTGTGACTTCTCCAATACCAATAATAATGATTTCCTTAGCACTCCGATTGCTCCTCTTACCGATGCTGAATCTTGTGAAATTAATCCTGCTTTGTTGAATCTTGTTATGAAAGATCAATTCGACGGCCTTGCTAGTGAAGATGCCGCTACTCATCTGAATAGCTTCGTTGATTTATGTGATATGCAAAAGAAAAAAGATGTCAATAATGATGTCGTTAAATTGAAGCTATTT
This sequence comes from Triticum urartu, assembly GCF_003073215.2. Taxonomy (NCBI): domain Eukaryota; kingdom Viridiplantae; phylum Streptophyta; class Magnoliopsida; order Poales; family Poaceae; genus Triticum; species Triticum urartu. The sequence continues at coordinate 517,839,990 of NC_053024.1, forward strand.
CCTTTTTCGCTTAGTGATCGTGCTAAAGCTTGGCTTTCGTCTTTGCCTAAGAATAGTATAGATTCATGGAACAAGTGCAAAGATGCTTTTATCTCTAAGTATTTTCCTCCCGCTAAGATCATCTCTCTTAGAAACGATATAATGAACTTTAAACAACTTTATCATGAACATGTTGCACAAGCTTGGGAGAGAATGAAATTAATGATACGTAATTGCCCTACTCATGGTTTGAATTTGTGGATGATTATACAAAACTTTTATGCCGGATTGAATTTTGCTTCTAGAAATCTTTTAGATTCGGCCGCGGAAGGCACTTTTATGGAAATCACTTTAGGAGATGCTACTAAACTCCTAGATAATATTATGCTTAATTATTCTCAATGGCATACTGAAAGAACTTCTAATAAAAAGGTGCATGCAATAGAAGAAATTAATGTGTTGAGTGGAAAGATGGATGAACTTATGAAATTATTTGCTACTAAGAGTGTTTCTTCTGATCCTAATGATATGCCTTTGTCTACTTTGATTGAGAATAATAATGAATATATGGATGTGAATTTTGTTGGTAGGAATAATTTTGGTAACAATGCTTATAGAGGGAATTTTAATCCTAGGCCATATCCTAGTAATCCTTCTAATAATTATGGGAATTCCTACAACAACTCTTATGGAAATTATAATAAGATGCCCTCTGATTTTGAATCTAATATTAAAGAATTTATTTCTTCGCAAAAGAATTTTAATGCTATGATTGAAGAAAAATTGCTTAAGATTGATGATTTGGCTAGAAACATTGATAGAATTGCTCTTGATGTTGATGCTTTAAAACTTAGATCTATTCCACCTAAGCATGATATTAATGATTCTCTAAAAGCCATGAGAATTTCAATTGATGAGTGTAAGGAAAGAACTGCTAGGATGCGTGCTTCCAAAGATGCCTTTATTAAAGCGTGTTCTTCCAATTCCTATGAAAATCAAGATGAAGATCTAAAAGTTATTGATGTGTCTCCAATTAAATCTTTATTTTGCAATATGAATCTTGATGAAACTGAATATGATCTTCCTTTACCTAGAAGGCGTTCCAAAAATTCGGAGTATTTAGATTTTAATGATGAAATTGATGAAAGTGGGATTGAAAGAAATAAAAATCTAGATGTTGCTAAACCCACTATATTGGATTTCAAGGAATTTAATTATGAAAGTTGCTCTTTGATTGATTGTATTTCCTTGTTGCAATCCGTGCTAAATTCTCCACATGCTTATAATCGAAATAAAGCCTTCACCGAACATATTGTTGATGCCTTGATGCAATCTTATGAAGAAAAACTTGAATTGAAAGTTTCTATCCCTAGAAAACTCTATGATGAGTGGGAACCAACTATTAAAATTAAAATTAAAGATCATGAGTTTTATGCTTTGTGTGATTTGGGTGCTAGTGTCTCTACTATTCCCAAGACTTTGTGTGATTTACTAGATTTCCGTAACTTTGATAATTGCTCTCTAAACTTGCATCTTGAGGATTCCACTATTAAGAAACCTATGGGAAGGATTAATGATGTTCTTATTGTTGCAAATAGGAATTATGTGCCTGTAGATTTCATTGTTCTTGATATAGATTGCAATCCTTCTTGCCCTATTATTCTTGGTAGACCTTTCCTTAGAACGGTTGGTGCGATTATTGATATGAAGGAATGGAATATTAGATTTCAATTTCCATTAAAAAAGGGCATGGGACACTTTCCAAGAAAGAAAATAAAATTACCATATGAAGCTATCATGAGAGCCACTTATGGATTGCCTACCAAAGATAGCAATACCTAGATCTATTCTTGCTCGTTATGCCTAGCTAGAGGCGTTAAACGATAGCGCTTGTTGGGAGGCAACCCAATTTTATTTTTATTACTTGCTTTTTGCTCCTGTTTAGTAATAAATAAATTATTTAGCCTCTGTTTTGGTTGTGTTTTTTGTGTTTAATTAGTGTTTGTGCCAAGTAGAACCGTTGGGAAGACTTGGGGAAAGTCTTGTTGAACTTGCTGTAAAAAACAGAAACTTTAGCGCTCACAAGAACTGCTGTCATTTTTATTTGAAGAGTGCTATTTACTTAATTCTTTTTGCAGATGATTAATAGATAAATTCATCACGTACATAAATTTATTTTAGAATTTTTGGGGTTCCATATCTTGCGCTACCTACAGATTACTACAGACTGTTCTCGTTTTGACAGATTCTGTTTTTCGTGTGTTGTTTGCTTATTTTGATGAATCTATGGCTAGTAAAATAGTTTATAATCCATAGAGAAGTTGTAATACAGTAGGTTTAACACCAATATAAATAAAGAATGAGATCATTACAGTACCATGAAGTGGTCTTTTGTTTTCTTTCGCTAACGGAGCTCACGAGTTTTCTATTTTGAGTTTTGTGTTGTGAAGTTTTCAAGTTTTGGGTGAATTCTTTTGATGGATCATGGAACAAGGAGTGGAAAGAGCCTAAGCTTGGGGATGCCCATGGCACCCCCAAGATAATCGAAGGACACCAAAAATTCAAAGCTTGGGGATGCCCCCGGAAGGCATCCCCTCTTTCGTCCACTTCCATCGGTAATTTACTTGGAGCTATATTTTTATTCACCAACATGATATGTGTTTTGCTTAGAGCGTCTTGTATTATTTGTGTCTTTGTTTGTTAGTATGCCACAATCATCCTTCCTGTACACACCTTTTGAGAGAGCCATACATGAATTAAAATTTGATAGAATACTCTATGTGCTTCACTTATATCTTTTGAGCTAAGTAGTTTTGCTCTATGTGCTTCACTTATATCCTTTGAGCTAGATAATTTTACTCTATGTGCTTCACTTATATTTTTTGAGCATTATAATTTTGCTCTATGTGCTTCACTTAGATCTTTTAGAGCACGGTGGTGGATATGTTTTAAAGAAACTATTGATCTCTCATGCTTCACTTAAATTAACTTGAAGAGTCTCTTAATAGCATGGTAATTTGCCTAATAATAATATGCTTGGTATTCAAGATTTGTGAAACTCTCTTTTGAGTGTGTTGAATACTAAGAAAAGATTGAAGCATGATAATTGTTTTGAGTTATGGAGGTGATAATATTAAAGTCATGCTAGTTGAGTAGTTGTGAATTTAAAGAATACTTGTGTTGAAGTTTGTGATTCCCGTAGCATGCACGTATGGTGAACCGTTATGTGATGAAGTCGGAGCATGATTTATTTATTGATTGTCTTCCTTATGAGTGGCGGTCGGGGACGAGCGATGGTCTTTTCCTACCAATCTATCCCCCTAGGAGCATGCGCGTAATACTTTGCTTTCATAACTTCTAGATTTTTGCAATAAGTATATGAGTTCTTTATGACTAATGTTGAGTCCATGGATTATACGCACTCTCACCCTTCCACTTTTGCTAGCCTCTCTAATACCGCGCAACTTTCGCCGGTATCATACACCTACCATATACCTTCCTCAAAACAGCCACCATACCTACCTATTATGGCATTTCCATAGCCATTCCGAGATATATTGCCATGCAACCTTCCACCATCTAGTTCATCATGACACACTTCATCATTGTCATATTGCATCCCGGCACACCGCCGGATGCATTCACATAGAGTCATATTTTGTTCTAAGTATCGAGTTGTAATTGTTGAGTTATAAGAAAAATAAAAATGTGATGATCATCATTATTAGAGCATTGTCCCAGTGAGGAAAGAATGATGGAGACTATGATTCCCCCATAAGTCGCGATGAGACTCCGGACGAAAAAAAGAGGCCATAAAAAAAGAGAAAAGGCCCAAACAAAAAAAATGATGAGAGAAAAAGAGAGAAGGGACAATGTTACTATCCTTTTACCACACTTGTGCTTCAAAGTAGCACCATGATCTTCATAGTAGAGAGTCTCTCATGTTATCACTTTCATATACTAGTGGGAATCTTTCATTATAGAACTTGGCTTGTACATTTTAATGATGGGCTTCCTCAAATTACCCTAGGTCTTCATGAGCAAGCAAGTTGGATGCACACCCACTTAGTTTCTTTTTGAGCTTTCAAATACTTATAGCTCTAGTGCATCCGTTGCATGGCAATCCCTACTCACTCACATTGATATCTATTGATGGGCATCTCCATAGCCCGTTGATACGCCTAGTTGATGTGAGACTATCTTATCCTTTTTGTCTTCTCCACAACCACCATTCTTTTCCACCTATAGTGCTATATCCATGGCTCACGCTCATGTATTGCGTGAAGATTGAAAAAGTTAGAGTATGAAACAATTGCTTGGCTTGTCATCGGGGTTGTGCATGATTTAAATACTTTGTGTGGGGAAGATGGAGCATAGCCAGACTATATGATTTTGTAGGGATAACTTTCTTTGGCCATGTTATTTTGAAAGTATGCTTGAAGTATGCTTGGCTCATGTATTGCATAGAAGACATAATTGCTTTGTTAGTATGCTTGAAGTATTATTATTTTGTATGCCAATATAAACTTTTATCTTGAAACTTTCTAATCTGAATATTCATACCACAATTAAGAAGATTTGCATTGAAATTATGCCAAGTAGCACTCTGCATCAAAAATTCTCTTTTTATCATTTACCTACTCGAGGACGAGCAGGAATTAAGCTTGGGGATGCCTGATACGTCTCCAACGTATCTATAATTTTTGATTGCTCCATGCTATATTATCTACTATTTTGGACTATATTGGGCTTTATTTTCCACTTTTATATTATTTTTGGGACTAACCTATTAACCGGAGGCCCAGCCCAGAATTGCTGTTTTTTTGCCTATTTCAGTGTTTCGGGTAAACGGAATATCAAACGGAGTCCAAACGGAATAAAATCTTCTGAAACGTGATTTTCTCACCGAACGTGATCCAGGAGACTTGGACCCTACTGCAAGGGATCAAAGAGGTGGTCACGAGGGTGGGGACGCGCCCTAGGGGCCAAAAACCTAATTCCACCGCCGCAACTTTCTGTATCCACGAGATCCCATCTTGGGGCCTGTTCCGGAGCTCCGCCGAAAGAGGGCCGTCATCACGGAGGGCTTCTACATCATCCTAGCCCCTCCGATGAAGTGCAAGTAGTTTACCTCAGACCTTCGGTTCCATAGTTAGTAGCTAGATGGCTTCTTCTCTCTCTTTGAATCTCAATACAAAGTTCTCCCCCTCTCTCGTGGAGATCTATTCGATGTAATCTTCTTTTTGCGGTGTGTTTGTTGAGACCGATGAATTGTGGGTTTATGATCAAGTCTATCTATGAATAATATTTGAATCTTCTCTGAATTCTTTTATGCATGATTGGTTATCTTTGCAAGTCTCTTCGAATTATCCGTTTGGTTTGGCCAACTAGATTGGTAGTTCTTGCCATGGGAGAAGTGCTTAGCTTTGGGTTCGATCTTGCGGTGTC
>NC_053024.1:517846416-517875832 GCF_003073215.2 Triticum urartu
CATCCCCAGATATTCATGCAGTTCACAAAATTCTTCGAAATACCATTCGGTCTTCCGAAAATCCTGAGCAACCTATTGCTCCTGAAATTCTTGCTTGCTTGCATTATGGTTAATCCCATAAGTATAGTAATCTTATTGGCAACCTTTGACACTATCATTTTGAGTCCATTGATTCGACAAGTTGCGAAGGCTCGCAATCCTCACTCAGATCGTAGAATTCATCCTTCCATCTCAGACGTCATTTTAAACATGGGCTGGTTCTCGACCAATCAAATTGCCATCAATTGTACCCCTAAGTCTATTCAACTTGTCCGTCCTTGATCAGAGCATTTGCTCCTGATCCCTTGATTTGAAAATCATAATTCCTTTGCTATTTAAACGTTGAATTATCCAGATGTTCTGTAAAACGATGCATTTGCATTCTTTCTTCCTCTGATTGGGTATCGATACTCACATCAGCTCCATTGTGGATCACCATATCCACTGTTGGATTATTACCCGACAATGTCCTTCATAATTAATCACCTTGTGAGTTCTTTCTCCGATACATAATGCCTTTGGTAATTTGTATCCTCTCCTTTTTCCAACCATGCTCTGCTTTCGAGCTGGTAATATTTACTCATGGAACTTGTGGAATATATTTCTAAGATATCCCGATGGGTTGAACATTATGCCTTCCTTAATCTGTGTGAACCCGAAAACTTTTCAGCGGTCTTACTCCTCTAGTAATTCACCTGGTAGGTTTTCAAACTGAAATCGTTTTATTAGAGCTGTGAATGAAAGGTTATGCATTGAAGAAGTGGGAGTCGACCTTGGACCTTTGTGTTCATGCCCATGGACACGATGTAGATCCTATCATGGAAGCTTCTTGTAATAATAATTATTTCCTTAATATAATATCCTTTGGTATTGGTGAATTGATCCTTTGCAAGCGTGGTTCCGACCATATGTTCTTCTTAGATCCCATTTGTCGGGCAAGTTTAAGCACTTGTCTTCTGTGGATCGATACACCATTCTAACCTTTACTTTGATCTTTCGTCGAGTATTACCCCCTCTGGTATCTCGAGATTATCACGGAACTGCATAACTTCTTATGCGTTCTTCATCAAGTATTACATTCTCACTGATTCCGAATTTTTTTTTCTTTCACGGGCTCTGAGTTAATAAACACTCAAAGACATCGATAACTGAATCGAGTTCACACCGCGATTAAACAAATCTTGGTAACCTTCATTACTTACGAATTTGAACTCGATCACGTAAATCCTAACCTGCTCGGCTATATCATTATCGTGCCGATTTTAACTGTGCTACCTGGTCCTTAACCCCGGAGCACAACTTTCGATGATGAGCTAAGCTTACATAGATCTCCCTCATCATTCCATTTCGCCTTGAACAACAAGCTTGATTTCGAGTTTGTGTCATAACTGTGGTTCCAATAACCTCTTGCTTCATCATTCCTTTGGCTTGGTGTCATCGCTGATCAATTACATCCTCATGAAATCTCTCGACAAAATTTGTCGTGATCATCATCAACAATTGAATCCTTCCAAGGTATCAATTGAATTCATGATGAGAAATACCATCCTTGACCTCGATGATTTGTTTTATCATCTACCACTTTATTGCCTTCCGTTCAACACAAACTTGTTCGTGTTTTGTGTTATACCTTGCTATCCAACATTGGTTCTCCTTTACCTTGGAGTATTACCATCCTTTATGTCAAGAATGTCGTGAGAATTTCACCACCTCTTGATAATTCTTGATATAGGTGATACTTATCGCCATCACCATTCTTGTCTTGGTCCCCGTGTTGTTCCTAACTGGAATACCGACAAATGGACTAGTAATTTTAAAACTTCTAGCAACCTTATTGCTTTGAAGTTAATGGTCGACATCTCATTCTAGGCCATTTGTTATCGAATCACCTTCTAACATTGATTATGCTACCTAAGACCGTAGTTCGGGTGCACCTTCTACCAATGTTTAATTGTGTATGTTTTCCTCGAGCATACCTCACTATATCATTTGATCTGACAAATGTTATCTCTTTGTTCGCATAATTGTGGAAATCCATCTTTTGGAAATCCCAATGATTTGTCGCTGAGTTCATCAGCCACCTCCTCATCCTCTCCTTGGTTTACTGATGAACTCTTGTTTCGAAACTCGCTTCCATAGTTCATTTCCCGAGAATCTTACGAGGTCTTCTCGTCAATTCTTGTCGTACCTTTTTATCTCAGGCATCCTGAGTCTGAGGTATCCTGACTCCAATCAGATCTGAAACTCGGTCAGATATGATGGTTGGAATATTTTCCAAGAGTCATAACATTGGTCCTTATATGACCCGGTAAGATGATGTCATGCCTAGCACACCTGGCCGGAGGACCTATTGTTATAGTTTCCTTTTCAGCAAGGTTATCCACTCTTCCATGAGGAAATTGTAAGACTTATTCTACAAGTGATTCCTAATAGACCCTTTGTGTTTCCAAAAGTCTGATATTCACCTGTTGACCATGTCCATGCTATCTTGAAGCATGTCTGTGGTACTCCGATTTTGAACAGGAACAATTGAAGCCCAATGTTAAATGTTTCCTGCTCAATTATCCGAACACCGCTGTATGGATAATGTCATGAAAATTCTCTCCCATACCTAAAGAGTTTTCTACATTATATCATGTCATGGATATCATGATCTGCTTGTCCTTGGGTAGGATATACCCTTGAAATATGTATTTAAACACATTTTCCTTTCCATTGTTCAGTTTAAACTAATGATCACATTTTCCTCTCCATTGGTTTGTTGACCTTTCTTGTGATCTATATAATCTAAGCAGTAATAATTCATTGCTTATGTAAACACCTCGGTGTACCATTCTGTCAGCAAGACCCTGTTACTATTGTTGAAAACTTTCTGGTAACCGCCGATAGACGAGAACTCTACCTATTGGTCCGCCTCGTTCAACGAGCAGGAAAATGGTTCTCTTCGTCCCTCGCCCTTGGTACCGATGTTGTTGCCGACATAACCGACAGACTATCCTCTGACATGCCTTGCTTTCATGATCGGGCAATACGTCACCGCCCTTCCTGCTTTTAACCCACATGGTGGGCCCATAACCCACAGTTCCTCAGGATCGAAACCTGACTCTCCTATACACCCCCCTGTTTTTAAGGTTGTTCCTCGCACCTGGCCTCGTATGTAATTCACGAGCCACCTTCCGTGTGATCCTCAATCCTGGTATTAAACACAATACTTGTTTCCGTTGCTTTGAGCCCCTTTCACACTCTGTTTCAGGCAACGAACGATTGCCTACCCGCTTGAAACTTCTCATGGTACCTCCTTACTTTACTCTCGATATTTTCTTAAGTATTAGTTCGAGAGTTACTTTCCGCCACCTTCCCCGATGTTAACTACCAGATAGTCAACCTTGCAGAGGTCTGTTCTCCTGGAATATACCCACCCTTTATTCTTTCGTAAGTACGATTGAGTTCTCGAAGAAAGGAAGCCGACTTCATCATGATGACTGAAGCATAGGGATGAAGACATCAATGTTATGGATCGACCTCTTCGAGAAGAGCAACAACGATCAAGAAGAATCACTAGGATTTCGTAACCTATTCTTCCCCCTTACACACCCCTTAAATCTCGGGACGAGATTTCTTGTAGTGGAGGAGAATTGTGACGCCCGGATAATTAAGCTACAGTGATCCCACGCTAATGATGCCACGTCACCTCGTTTATAGTTGCTAATCTCGAGTTAGTTCGAAACCGATTCAAATTCAAAATCAAAATCAAGCAAACAATAAAAGATTTTCAAATATTAAAACTAAAATGTTCAATAAATAGTAGATAAATCAGAGGCTATGATAAAATTGTATACAACATTATTGAAATTTGATAAGTGACTTAAACAACCTCAAACAGTGGCTGAAAACATTATTTACTAACCTTTTTATTAATAAAAAAATAAATATGAAATGATAATTACCCCAAACTAGTTTTTGGTGGTAGGATATATTGTGATGTGAATTGTGGGCCAACTCTCATATTTTACAAAACTCATATGGTGCCCAAACAATTAGCCAAAACAGAAAAGGAAATAAATAAAAGAAAAGAAAATACATAACAAAAAAAAAGAAACCCCCCAGGCTAACTGGGCCTCGGCCCAGCCAGTGGCCTGCCAGGCCGGCCCACTCCCTCCCCTGGCCTATAACCCCGTGGGGGCACCGAACCCTAGCACGATCCCCACTTCCCCCCCCCACGCCGCTCTCCCCTTCCCCGATCGGATCGGGGCAAACCCCCCCACTCCCCTCGCTCCTCGCACTCCCCCACTGCCCACTTTGCCGACGGCACTCCCCGACGCCTCTCGTCGTCTCAGGCGCCGCCCCGCCATCGTCGCCTTGACCCCGTCGCGCGCCTCCCCGTCCTCGCCCCCTTCCCGATCCAGAAATGGATCAGGGCTCGACCTCAACGCTGTCCGATGCCGCCTGCCGGAGCCACCTCGCCGGAGCCTCTCCGCCTCGATCCCCGTCGCCCCGCCGCCGTTCACCATCGCCACCGCCGCCCAGCTCCCTCCTCCTCAACCCTCCATCCCAGCGCCCCCCCACGCTCGGCTGGTTCTGGATCGGGGAGGGGCCCGATCCCGCGTCGCCCCGCACCCCCGATTCCGTCGCCCGTTTCCGCGACGGCCTCGCATCCTCGTCCTCCTCCCCGAGCTCCGCAGGACGTCGTGCTCGTCGCACCGACGCCAACCGCCGCCGCCTGGAACCGTCGTCCTCATCCCCACCTCGCCGGACGGCCTCGACCTCCCCCGGCTTCACCGAGCCCTCCACGAGCTCCGCTGTGAGCCTCTCCGACGACCCCCACCTCCTCCCTCAATCAGGTTGTCGTCACCGCCGCGCCGCGTTTTCCCCTGCTGCTGCTCCCCTAACACCGCAGCGCTCACCTGCTGCCGCGCCGTCCCGCCTCCGCCCTGCCGCCCTGTTCCGGTCGGCGCCATCGTGGCCCTTGGCCGCCGGAGCCCGTACCCGGCTCCCCCCCATCGCCCGGGCAGGCTACGGCCTCGTGCACGGGCACCACACCCGCTGCCCGCTAGCGCCGGCGTCCGCTAAGGCCCCCTGACCCAATGACATGTGGGGCCTAGCCCCTGGAACGTTTATATATATATAAAATAATAATTAAATAAACAATAATAATTACATTAATTAATTAATTAAGGAATTAATTAAGTTAATTAATCATAATTAGATTAACCTAATTAACTAATTAGTTTAATTAAACAGTACTTAGATTAGTTAAACACTAATTAGACTGAACAATCAATGACATGCGGGACCCACACATAGTTGACCGAGTCAACTGCTTAGTTGACTGCTGATGTCAGCATGATGTCATGCTGACGTCATCTTTTACTATTCTGGATAATGTTGAATTATATAATTAATTCCAAGAATTAATAAAACTTTAGAAAATCATTTTAAAATAAACCGTAACTCGGATCGAAAAACTTTGTACATGAAAGTTGCTCAGAACGACGAGGCAAATCCGGATACGTAGCCCGTTCGTCCGCCACACCTCCCTAACATACCGAACTCGCAACTTTCCCCCTCCGGCTCCTCTGCCCAAAAACGCGAAACACCGGGGATACTTTCCCGGATGTCTCCCCCCTTCACCGGTACCACCTATCCCTACGTTAGGTCACCTCTAGCACAACGTGTTGCCGCTTCTTGCTTTTTGTTACATTTGATTGCTCTGTTATTTATTGTGTTCCCCTTCCGTTACTTCTTTCCGGTAGACCCTGAGACCGATGCCGGTACCCCTGTGATCGACTACATCGACGACCCCTCCTTGTCTGAGCAACCAGGCAAGCCCCCCCTTTGATTACCAGATATTGCCTACTCTTCTCTATACTGCTTGCATTAGAGTAGTGTAGCATGTTACTGCTTTCCGTTATTTCCTATCCTGATGCATAGCCTGTCCTTGCTACTACTGTTGTTACCATTACCTGCTATCCTACTGCTTAGTATAGGATGCTAGTGTTCCATCAGTGGCCCTACACTCTTGTCCGTCTGCCATGCTATACTACTGGGCCGTGATCACTTCGGGAGGTGATCACGGGCATATACAATATACTTTACACAGTTACATTACCTGTGATACTGTTCGGAGATGGGGGCTGAAGGGGCAGGTGGCTCCATCCCGGTAGAGGTGGGCCTGGGTTCCCGACGGCCCCCGACTTGTTACTTTGAGGCGGAGCGACAGGGCAGGTTCAGACCACCTAGGAGAGAGGTGGGCCTGGCCCTGGTCGGCGTTCGCGGATACTTAACACGCTTAACGAGATCTGGGTATTTGATCTGAGTCTGGCCATTTGGTCTATACGCACTAACCATCTACGGGGACTAGTTATGGGTATCACCGGCGTCGTGGTATCAGCCGAAGCCTTCGTGACGTCAGCGACGGAGCGCGCGCTGGATTGGACTGGAACGCACTAGGCTAGGTCTGCTTCCGGCCGCCCACGCAACGTGCAGGTGTGCTAAGGGCGATGGGCCCAGACCCCTGGGCGCTTAGGTTTAGACCGGCGTGCTGACCTCTCTGTTGGTCTAGGTGGGGCTGCGACGTGTTGATCTTCCGAGGCCGGGCATGACCCAGGCCGTGTTGATCTTCTGGGGATGAGCGTGTTGGGGTATGTGGTGCACCCCTGCAGGGAAGTTAATCTATTCGAATAGCCGTGATCTTCGGTAACAGGACGACTTGGAGTTGTACCTTGACCTTATGACAACTAGAACGGATACTTAATAAAACACACCCTTCCAAGTGCCAGATACAACCGGTGATCGCTCTCTCACAGGGCGATGAGGGGAGGATCATCGGTTAGGATTATGCTATGCGATGCTACTTGGTGAACTTACCATCTCATTCTCTTCTGCATGCTGCAAGACGGAGGTTGCTAGAAGCGTAGTCTTCGATAGGACTAGCTATCCCCCTCTTATTCCAGCATTCTGCAGTCCAGTCCACATATGATACCCTTACTCCATTTGATACCCATGCATATGTAGTGTAGCTTCTTGCTTGCGAGTACTTTGGATGAGTACTCACGGTTGCTTTCTCCTTCTTTTCCCTCTATCCCTTCTACCTGGTTGTCGCAACCAGATGTTGGAGCCCAGGAGCCAGACGCCACCTTCGACGGCGACTCCTACTACACCGGAGGTGCCTACTACTACGTGATGCCCGCTGACGACGACCAGGAGTAGTTAGGAGGATCCCAGGCAGGAGGCCTGCGTCTCTTTCGATCTGTATCCCAGTTTGTGCTAGCCTTCTTAAGGCAAACTTGTTTAACTTATGTCGGTACTCAGATATTGTTGCTTCCGCTGACTCGTCTATGATCAAGCTCTTGTATTCGAGCCCTCGAGGCCCCTGGCTTGTAATATGATGCTTGTATGACTTTTTTATTTGTAGAGTTGTGTTGTGATATCTTCCCGTGAGTCCCTGATCTTGATCGTACACGTTTGCGTGTATGATTAGTGTACGATTAAATCGGGGGCGTCACACAATCAATGGCAATTTGAGTGGTTGAGATCCAGCTCGTGTCCGGAATGACGTCTGAATCGGAAGGATAAATTCCAGGGAACAACTGATGATTGTGTGCATTCACACACATGTTGAATCAAAAGGATCAGAATGACAATCACAAAGGTTTTTATAGTAAATTGCTAGACCAATGGAATTAATCGGAATGCAAGTATGCAAGAATTCCAAGAACAACATGTTGTTGAGGATTTTCTAAAGATCAAATAGTATTTCGAAGTCTTTTGCAGAACACAAGAACAACTTGGAATGAATGGATACTCGATAGGTGCGAGGAATTATCCGTAGGGGTATTTATACGGCAAGGAACTACAAGGCAGTGTTACAAGGGATTCTTAAAAGTCGGAGAGCAATTCGATGCATCTTGTAACAACAAGAGAAACTCGGAGTAATTGTATGAACAACAAGTGTATGTCGTTATCCATATGGATATATCGGCAATAGGGAATTGAAAGGCAGAGGGCAGAAGGGTCTTGGGAATGATCGAAGAGCATTTTCAAAAAATTTGGTGCAGTAGACAATCATCTGTGATAAGGGGCTCTCCGGGAGAAGTAGTTACGAGAACCTTGAGTCAGATTTAGTAAAATCATTTAACCCGAATAGAAGAGAGATCAGAGTCCCAGAGTATATATCGAGGAATAAAAGATCCTACTACCACCCAAATGGCGACGTGGGCCCGTAAGACACACAACCATGTTAGTAAAAGTTTTGTAATGTCTAGACTCGACTTCGGCCAAGGAGTGTGGAAGGGGGATTCCGACAGGCAATCGGCTCTGATACCAACTTGTGATGCTCCCGATTTGACCGTACACTAATCATACACGCAACGTGTATGATCAAGATCAGGGACTCACGGGAAGATATCACAACACAACTCTACAAACTAACTGTTCCCGCGTAGTTGGTTAGTGCGTATAGGCCAGTAGCCAGACGCAGATCAAATACCAAGATCTCGTTAAGCGTGTTATTTTGCAATAACCATGGACGCCGACCAGGGCCAGGCCCACCTCTCTCCTAGGTGGTCTCAACCTACCCTGTCGCTCCACCATAGTGTAACAGTCGGGGGCCTTCGGGAACTCAGGCCCACCTCTACCGGGATGGAGCCACCTGCCCGTTCAGTCCCCAACATCGAAATCACTCGCGGGTACTCAACGAGCCGACCTGACTTTAGTCACCACCTGTATAGCATATATATATATATAGTATATACTCGTGATCACCTCCCGAGTGATCATGGCCCAATAGTATAGCACGGCAGGCAGAGAAGAATGTAGGGCCATTGATGATAAACTAGCATCCTATACTAAGCATTTAGGATTGCAGGTAAGGTATCAACAGCTGTAGCAACAATGACAGGCTATGCATCATAATAGGATTAACGAAAAGCAGTAACATGCTACACTACTCTAATGCAAGCAGTATAGAGAAGAGTAGGCGATATCTGGTGATCAAGGGGGGGGGGCTTGCCTGGAAACTCTCTTGCACAAGAAGAAGGGTCGTCGGTGACGTAGTCGTACTCAGTCACACCAACGTCGGTCTCGGGGTGTACCGGAGAAGAAGAGGGGGAAGAAACAATAAATATAGAGCAAACAAATGAATCACAAAGCATAAATATGGCAATACACGGTCCTAGGGATGAACTAACGCGGTGCTACACGTTACAGACGGAGCGGGAAAATATCTGTGGATATCTCTCGGGCTTTGGGCATTTATCGAACGGACGATCCGAACGGGGAGGTTCCATGTTTGTTGTGTTGGAGGCATGTGACGGATGGACGTGAAGCATATTCGGACCCGTCTTATTTTTCTGATCATTTTTCATATATAAATCTTTTTCATCCGAGCTACGGTTATTTTTGTATGAATTTCCAAAGTTTTAACAATATTCTAAAATTTTGTGTTTAATTTAAATCCGAATTGACCAAGTCAATGTGACTAGTCAAAAGGAGAGGTGGTGGCCCATATGACACCGATTTAATAATTTCTAAAATATTTATCTAATCTATTTAGATGAGACCCACTTGTCATTTGATAAAAGGGCTAATTAGCACCAAACTAATCCTAAGCTAAACATAGACGAATTAACAAGGGCCGGCCATTAGTGGACAGAGTCCAGCCGGCCACACACGCACACCACACACACGCACTACACACACGCGCTGTACACACAACACACATACATACACAACACACGCATACACAGTGCTAGGGGTTAATCATGTTCTTTGTTTAGAAAAGATAGCATTTTGTGATTTTCATAGAAATTAATCCATGCATCAAATTGATTTGGTCCAATGAAAACATTTGAGCTTTGACAAGTGTACTATCTACAAATATTATTCTTACTCCTGTTAACGGTTGTTTAGCCGCAGTTTAGGTGCTGCTCAGAGGGTTACTCAGTGTAATATTCATAAAGGAGGTAATATCACCGGGAGTTATAAAACTTGCGCTCAATGTTCAGTTTGGTGCTAAAACTTTAAAAATACGGATTTATGGTCACATAACTTGTCCCCGCGTGCATATACGGTGCTTCCTCTCATATACGGTGCTTCCTCTCGTATCCAGCCACATGGCCTGTCAACATGGCGTGCCAGCCCGGTGAAGGCCCACTTGTCAGTGGTTGGGAATGCACAAGGCACCAGGTGACCATAGCACGCTGGATTTTTTTACAGAGAACTCCCTCACAATTTATTTAATGCGCATAAAGCCCTCAAATATAATGAAAAAAGATGGCACACGTGGAGTTCAAACACGGGACCTGTCAATAAAATAGTCCGCCATACATCATTCCATCGGTGCCGATTGACGTTCAACATGATCAACTAAAATTCGTTTAATCACAAACAGAAGCCCCAACGCGAATTGAGTGACAAAAAAGGGTGGCCCAACGATCTCTCAACCTCAAGCGTGGACCACACTGCAGCTAAACGCTACACTAAGTACCAACCAATGCCTGTAAAGAGAGAAGCCCGATTTTATATACTGTCCACGACCACTACTCGTATTCAGGTTCTTTTTCTCTCAGACCGAATTTTCGACAACTGATCAGTCCCCAGAAAATTTGGCGGTCCCTGGAAAAAATGTTGTCGCCCGAGATTTTGAATTTAAACAACAAAAACAATGTCAAATATAATAACTTTTGTGTGCATACAATATCATAATGACATAGTTAGCTTAGTGGCAGGGGCCACGATTCTATTCCTTGTATTGTGAAATTTATTTTTCTTTATTCATGCTCATTTATAAAAATGGTCTCGAACTGTAACAATGAATTGAACATGCAAACTTCTATATAAGAGAGGAGTTGAGCTGACCACCGTAACAGGCGTCACTTTCTTTTTGCTAAATTAAATATATTTAGACGATAAAAAGATTTGAATTCAAAATTCATTTCAAAATTTTGGTAGATAAAAACTGGAATTGCCAAGATATTTTGAAACCCGGATTTTTTCCAACCCTCTCGAAGAAAATGGAATAAAAAATTCTCGCTCATGACAAGGTTTTGTATGGTATGGATTAAACATTATACATTTTGAAACAGTTTTCTTAATTGCTTTTTGGTGAAAAATGGTGAGATTTTCCGGTATCCAGTTTTTACTAGCCGAACCTGGGAAAAGCAGAATCTAGGAAGAACTGCGTCTAATATAAAATCAGGTTTACCTCTTTACAGTAAGGAATATGTAGTTGTGTAGTGGTTTGCTTGTGCATGGATGTACCCGAGGTGTATGGAGTTAAAATCCCTGTGCGTGTACTTTTTATTTTCATTTTTCACACCACCTCATGCTGACAAGTGGGACACACAGAGGGGATTATGCTCAATTAAATTAATTAAATACAGAGCAAGGGTGCTTCTGCAAAGAAAAAATGCGACGAGCTGTTTCGGTCACTAACAATGGGCCGTAGCCACGCTGGGGTGCCACGTAAGCGCGGGATACGTCTGAATATGACTAAAGTGACCGTATTTGCATAAGAACGCAAGTTGGATGACCACAAATCCATATTTTTAAAGTTTTAGCATCAAACTGAACATCAAACACAAGTTCTATGACTTCCAATGATATTACCTCTTCATAAAGCTAGCCATACTAGAGTAACTAGCAGCAGTATAAGCAGAGCGGTGGGCATTGGCGTGGCGCAGGCTCGACTGGGGAAGGCGAGGCAGGCACGGGTGAGCGCGGGGCGCGGCCGACGCGGCTAGCGGAAGCCAGGGTAGCGAGCGTCAGCAGAGCAGCGGTAGCATGTGGCTACGGCGACGTGCAGCACGGCACGGCGGCGTGCGACAGCGGCGCATGCAGTGCGCGGAGCAGAGCAGGTGCGGCAGCGGCGTAAACGTGTATGCACGCGCGGGCGTAGACAGAGTACGGCTACGGCCAAGCACGGCCAAGGGAGGCGCAGGGCGCGGGCAGTGCGCCGGCTGGCGGAGGCGCGCACAGGGCGGCCGGGCACGCGTGGAGGCGCGACCGGGCGTAGCCGTTCGCGGCTAGAGGTCCGTTGTGGGCGCGGCTTCGGGCAGGGGATGGGGACGGCGACCTACGACGTCTACAGCGAGTGGAAGAAAGGCGAACGAATGAGGGGAGGGTGAGTTCACCCACGAGCAGGGAAACAGGGGCGGCGAGGCTCGACGAGGCCGGTCGGGGAGGAGACGGAGACGCGACGCGACAGCGGGGAATGGGGAGGACGAGGACGGATCGGGCACCGCGGGGATCTCCAGCTCGAACGGCTCCTCCAAGACGATGTAGTCGACGACGGCGCTTCTGCTGGACAGCCTCTCATGGCACGGGGACGATGGTGGCCACGTGGGCAAGGGTCTCCATGGCGGCGGCGGTTTGGGGTCCTTCCAGATTAAGGAGAGGGAGCATGGAGAAGGACAAATGGGGATCTAGGGTTCGAGGGGCGGACGGACGCGGTCTTGTAGGCGAGGGCAGAGCCGGCCGATGGCTGCCACCGCGGCAAGGCGCCGTGGATGGCTGCCACAGCCCCCTCCCCGTGAACAGGAGGTGGGAGGAGGGTGGTTGGGCCTGACCCTGTTGGCTAAAGGGGCCAAGTGGCCCAATAGGTTTAGGTCTTCCTTTATGTTTCTTCTCTGTTTCTTTTATTTCTACTTTGGTTTGCAAATTGTTAGACCATGCTTTCACATTTGTAAAATATGAGACTTGGCTTGATAAATTACATGCAATATTTAGCACTGCCAGAAAAAGGTTTGATGGCAAGATGATTTCATTTGGATTTGTATTAATTATAAATGGGATAGATATTGCTATTTTGGCACTGTTTTATTCAGAAAAGAGCATTTAAATACTTTTACAGAAATGTTGGGTCAGCACCATAATTGGTTATGAAATATTTGTCACACTTTGAACATTTTACTTTGTAGGTTTGAGAAATTTCAATTTTGGACTTTAATTTGAATTTGTATCGAATTATGTTTTGAATCAAGCGAGGATTAGCAACAGAAATATGATGACCTGGCACCATTAATGGGGGATTACTGTAGCTTAATTATCCGGGCATTATAGGAGGAGATTAAGAAACAAATTGAGGAGTTATTGGAGAAAGGTTACATTCAACGAAGTTCGTCACTATGGGGAGCCCCAGTGCTCTTGGTTGAGAAGAAGGATAAATCTGTGAGAATGGTTGCTGTTTATCGTGCAATGAATGAAGTGACAATCAAGAACAAGTACCCACTGCCGATGATCAATGATTTGTTTGGCTAGCTGCAAGGAGCTAAAGTATTTTCCAAGATTGATTTACGACCAGGGTATCACCAGCTGAAGATTCGAGAATAGGATATACCTAAGACAGCTTTCACCATGAGGTATGGGCTGTATGAGTACACGGTTATGTCATCCGGATTAACTAACGCCCCTTCCATTTCATCAGTATGATGAACAAGGTGTTTATGGAGTTCTTGGATAAGTTTGTTGTGGTGTTCATTGATGACATTTTGGTATACTCGAAGTATGAAGAAGAGCATAAGGAGCATTTGCGTTTAGTTCTCGAGAAGCTCAGGGAACATCAGTTATACGCCATGTTTAGCAAGTGTGAGTTTTGGTTCAAGGAAGTTGGATTCCTTGGACATGTTATATTAGGAGCAGGTATAACAGTAAACCCTACTAAGGTTCAGTCAGTCACTGAGTGGTTGGCACCCACCTCAGTTGGAGAGATCCGCAGTTTTCTAGGAATCGCGGGATATTATCGAAGATTCATTGATAATTTCTCTAAGGTTGCAAAGCCCATGACAGAGTTGTTGAAGAAGGACACCAAGTTCAAATGGACAGATGAATGTGAGGCAAGTTTTCAAGAGTTGAAGGAACGATTGGCTATAGCCCGAGTGCTGATTCTGCCGGATATACGCAAGGATTTCCAAGTGTATTGCAATGCGTCTCGCTTAGCACTTGGAGGCATGCTTATGCAAGACAGAAGAGTTGTTTCATATGCCTCACGACAACTTCTACCGCATGATTTGGAGTTAGCAGTCGTAGTGCATGCACTTAAAACCCGGAGACATTTTCTTATGGGAAACCATTGTGATGTGTACAGGGATGATAAGAGTTTGAAGTACATTTTCACGCAGAATGAGCTGAATCTCAGGAAAAGGAGATGGTTGGAGCTTATAAAGGATTACGATATGAAGTTGCACTATCATCCAGGCAAGGCCAATGTCGTAGCAGATGCTTTGAGCCGGAAGAGTTACGCCAATACCCTCGTAAGCGGAGGATTGCCAATGGAGTTAGTTGAAGACCTCAGGGAGCTACGTTTGGAGATAGTCCCTAGAGTGTTTGTTGTAGCATTGGAAATTCAGTCGACATTATTGGGAAAAATTAGAGAAGCTCAGAAGGATGATAAGGAAATTGCTGAGATAAAGGATAAGATGAGCAAAGGAAAAGCCAAGGGTTTTTGTGAGGATGAGCACGACACCTTGTGGTTTGAGGACCGTATATATGTGCCCAATAATGTAGAGATCAGGAAGTTGATACTCTAGGAAGCTCATGACTCGCCATACTCGATACACCCCGGGAACACCAAGATGTGTTTGGATTTGAAGGAGCGTTTCTGGTGGACTGGTATGAAGAAGGATATTGCCGAGTATGTATCCGTATGTGATGTATGTCTGAGAGTGAAGGCAGAACATCAGAAGCCAGCAGGATTACTGCAGTCTATGCCGATACCCGAGTGGAAGTGGGATAAGCTTGGCATGGATTTTATCACCGGATTACCCAGGACCCTATTGGGATATGATTCTATTTGTGTAGTACTGGATCGCTTGACCAAAGTGGCTCACTTTATCCCAGTGAAAACCACCTATACCAGTGCGAAGTTGGCCAAGATATACATGACCAGATCATATGTCTGCATGGAGTTCCGAGGACTATTGTATCAGATAGAGGAACACAGTTTACTCCAAAGTTTTGGCACCAGCTGCACCAGACTTTGGGCACCAGGCTAGAGTTAAGTACAACTTTTCATCTGCAGACAGATGGACAGACCAAGAGAGTCAATCAGATTCTGGAGGACATGTTGAGAGCTTGTGCGCTAGATTATGGATCTAGTTGGGATGATAATTTGCCCTATGCAGAGTTTTCATACAACAACGGTTACCAAGCCAGTTTGAAGATGGCACCCTTCGAAGCTTTGTATGGAAGGAGGTGCAGAACGCCGTTGATGTGGGATGAAGTTGGAGACCGTCAGTTGTTTGGACCAGATTTGATCAAAGAGTCAGAAGAGAAGGTTAAGTTGATTCGAGACAGACTGAAGGTAGCTCAGTCCAGGCAGAAAAGTTATGCAGACTCAAAACGCAAGGAGGTAGTCTATGAAATCGAAGATAGAGCATATCTTCATGTGTCACCTCTGCGAGGAGTTAAACATTTTGGAGTTAAGGGAAAGTTACCCCGAGATTTGTAGGACCATACCGAGTTTTGCAACGTATGGGGGAAGTTGCCTACAAGTTGGAGTTACCCGAAGGACTGTGAGGAATTCATGATGTGTTTCATATTTCCCAGTTGAAGAAGTGTCATGCGGAGATGGCCAATATTACTCCGAGAGATACAGTGCCCCTGGAAGCAATTCAGTTGGATAGTGATCTAACCTATCAGGAGAAACCTATCAAGATTCTCGAGTTTGCCAGTCGAGTTACACGCAGTAAGGTTATCAAGTTTTGCAAAGTTCAGCGGAGCCACCATACCGAGGATGAAGCCACCTAGGAACGAGAGGATGATCTTCGAAAAGACCACCCACACCTATTTTCTTGCCAACCCGAATCTTGAGGGCGAGATTCACCTTAAGTGGGGTAGGTTTGTAACATCCCAAATTTTCAATTTGGAATATTATACATAGGTCATCAAATGCATATCATTTTTTTTGCATTTTGGCTTTGTGATCCCAAAATCCTAAGCAACTCAAGGACCCACGGAGAGAGTTGGGGATTTTATTATTTTCATATTTGAATTTTCTCAAATATTGAAAGGTGGATCAATTTGATTTTATTATTTTTCTCTCCAAAAATATTTCAAATTGAAATATATGAGAGGAGATAATATGACTTCTCCAAAGTAATTGAAATATTGGAGGAAAATTATTAAAATCAAATAAATTATTTTCTTTGGATTTTATCGCTATTTTATTCGAATTAGAAAAATATGCTCAAAATTGCATTTTAGGCCAAGAAAATGTTCACTTTGTTCTAAATATTCTATTTGGACGGCAAAAATTTGTTTTGGCGTTTTTAGATTTTTATTTTATTTTTTAGAATTTTTCCGGCGGAATCTGTTTAAAAAAAAGTTAAACGACCTAACGGGCCGTGATCGACCCGGACTCCCGTCGGGGCAGGCTTTATAAGCCGACCGCTCGAGGCCCTAGCCCACCAAGTGCCGCTGCCCCACCCGAACCCTAACCCTAGCGCGCCCGTGCCGCCGCCGCCTTGCCGCCCGCGCCGCTCGCCTGCCCGCTGCCCGCGCCGCTCGCCGCCGCCGCCACCGCCGCCGCTCGCTGGACCCGCCGTTGCTTTTTTCCGGTTTAGGTAAATAAACCGTTCGGTTTTTTAAACCCTAGTTGCGTTTTATTTCTATCTATTTGGTTTTTGTCGGTTTATTTATTTAGCGGACGTTTGTCCGTTCGTTCGTTCCAACGAACGCTATTTGCCGGTTAGGTTCAGACAGCGAACATTCGTTCGTTAGTCTTTTCTTTTTATTTTATTTTCGGCCAGGGACCTTTCCGCCATTATTTTTATCGCAGATTAGCCCCTGATCTTCAAATGCTCGCCGTTTCTTAACCGTTTATCCAAATCCAGTGAAACCAATGCCAAAATCTTCGTCTCGAAACCCTCTTTCTTTTTAATGAACTTGAAAAAGGTTTTGACAATTTAAAATTTGGTTTCAAGCAGATTTGTTTTCGAAGTTCTTTTGACCGTAGTTTCAGTTCCGTAGCTCCGATTCGATTGTTTCTTTTTGAAGATCGAATCTCTTCAGTTGATTTGTTAGATTCGATCTTCTTGCTCAAAGTTTTCCCCGTGCATATATGCTTGAGTGCTTATGTAGGCTATTGTTTGTTTGCGCTAGAATTCCCAGAGTGTGCAGTGTGCTACTACGAGTCACTAGGTTTTGCGGATCATCAGCTAGGCAAGTAACACTTTGATCATATCCCTTTTACCCAGTTTTTATGCATTAGTTTCAACCCTCAAACATTGCATGAGTAGGATCTCTTAACTTGTGGGTTTGGTAAGTAGATGATGAGGTAGAACCTATTACCCTTTTTATTATCAAACCCTGGGAGCTACTTCTACGTTATGCTACTTATTGCCATGCTATGCTCCCAGATGTGGATTGGGTTTGCGTGTATCCATGACAAATGTGAGATTATTAACTAAAGGTTTACTTAAGTTGGCTACTTAAACACACACATCTGGGTGGATTGGTTGCATGCACCTGGGGATATACCAGTGCTGTCCTTTTTAGTTCGCCACCCAGGCTCAAAGGGATCACAAGATTATTCATGCTGGAAACTTCCGTGTGCAGCCACAAGCCATCATGGGCTCTGGCATAGTTGAGTAAGTTGTGGGAAACCTTTCCATGATAGGCTAGCAGATGTAGGAGATTGTAGGTGTACCGGCCTATCTATCGGTTAAGGGGACCTCTTCGGAAAGACTGTGTCTCGGTGATCCGTTTCTCAAACACCATGCAGTGCGAGAAATACAGCGGAGGACATCGAGTCTTGTGGGGAAAAGTGCGCAAACCTCTGCAGAATGTACAAACTAATCATGATTAGCCGTGTCCCCGGTTATGGACATCTTGAGTATCTGGTTCTTGGATTATCATGTGGATCTCATCACTCTAAATTAATTTTTTGGGATGTTAATTACTTTCAATTGGGATTGAGATGGGGATTTACCATTCTCAATGTTTTCAACCACCATGATAGTTAAATAAATATATTCCTTTGTTGTATGAAAAATTGGCCTTTCGCAAAAACATTTTACCCATAGAGCCTCCACCAGCCATATATGCATGCAGTGATAGCATTTACTTGTTCATTGCTCTATTGTGTTATCTTGCCAGCATATTCCATGTGCTAACCCGTTTAGGGCTGCAACATATCATGTTGCATACTTTTCACATGAAGAGTAAGGTGCGCTAGGTCGTTTGTCGTGCACTCAGCTATGTCGTTGGAGTTGATGGACTCACTTTATCTACCAAGCCTTCCACTGTTTTCTTACTTAGATGGCATTAAGCCATACTTATTGTAATAAGTTCTCTTTTGAGACATTCGATGTAATAAGTGTGTGATTGCTAATCTGTTATAAATCCTTCAAGTACTGTGTGTGTCAGCATTATCGATCCAGGAATGGCACTTATGCACAGAGATTTGACCGTTTGAGGTCGGATCGCTACACATCACTCGTCCCCGACAACCACTCATAAGGAAGGCAATCAAAGAACACCTCATGCTTCAAATTTGTCACACAACGGTTACCATACGTGCATGCTACGGGACTTGTAAACCTCAACACAAGTATTTCTCAATTTCACAATTACTCAACTAGCACGACTCTAATATCACCATCTTTATATCTCAAAACAATTATCAAGTATCAAACTTCTCATAGTATTTAATGCACTCTATATGAAAGTTTTTATTATACCCATCTTGGATGCCCATCATATTAGGACTAATTTTATAACCAAAGCAAATTACCATGCTATTATAAAAAGACTCTCAAAATAATATAAGTGAAGCATGAGAGATCAATAATTTCTATAAAATAAAACCACCACCGTGCTCGAAAAAGATATAAGTGAAGCACTAGAGCAAAATTATCTAGCTCAAAAGATATAAGTGAAGCACATAGAATATTCTAATACATTCCGATTCATGTGTGTCTCTCCCAAAAGGTGTGTACAGCAAGGATGATTTGGTAAACTAAAAAGCAAAGACTCAAATCATACAAGGCGCTCCAAGCAAAACACATATCATGTGGTGAATAAAAATATAGCCTCAAGTAAAGTTACCGGTAAAGGAAGACGAAAGAGGGGATGCTATCCGAGGCATCCCCAAGCTTAGGATTTTGGTTGTCCTTGAATTTTACCATGGGGTGCCTGGGGGATCCCCAAGCTTAGGCTCCAGCCACTCCTTGTTCCAAAATCCATCAAATCTTTACCCAAAAACTTGAGAACTTCACAACACAAAACTTAACAAAAAATCTCATGAGCTTCGTTAGTATAAGAAAACAAACCACCACTTTAATGTACTATAATGAACTCATTCTTTATTTATATTAGTGTTAAACCTACTGTATTCCAACTTCTCTATGGTTCATACCCCCCAATACTAGCCATAGATACATCAAAATAAGCAAACAACACACAAAAAATAGAATCTGTCAAAACAGAACAGTCTGTAGTAATCTGGGGGTTTCGAATACTTCTGTAACTCCAAAACTTCTGAAAAATTAGGAAGAACTAAATAATTTGTATATTGATCTACTTCAGTTGGAACTGGTATTTTAATGCTCTATGGTAAAAAAATGAAAATTATTTTCGTGAGCGCATACTTTCTGTTTTTCAGCAAGATCAAACAACAATCACCCAAGAAGATCCTAAAGGCTTTACTTGGCACAAACACTAATTAATACATAAAAACACAATCATAACAGAGTCTAGAGAAATTATTTATTAATAAATAGGAATAAAAAGTAAAGAACAAAATAAAATTGGGTTGCCTCCCAACAAGCGCTATCGTTTAACGCCCCTAACTAGGCATTGACAATTTCGATGATGCTTGCATGAAAGACAAGAACTGAAGAACAAAGAGAGCATCATATAGCATGTGAAAATCACATCTAAGTCTAACATACTTTCTATGCATAGGCATCTTATAGGCAAACAAATTATCATAGCAAGGAAAAACTAGCATATGCAAGGAAGGAGAAAGAAACAATAGCAATCTCAACATAACGAGAGGTAATTTAGTGACACGAAAATTTCTACAACCATATTTTCCTCTCTCATAATAATTACATGTAGGATCATAATCAAATTCAACAATATAGCTATCACATAAAATTTTCTCTTCAAGATCCACATGCATGCAAAGTTGACACTCTTCCAAAATAGTGGAATTATCATAAAATAAAGTCATGACCTCTCCGTACCCACTTTTATCAAAAAATTCATAACATTGAATGTTATCCAAATATGTGGGATCTAAAGTTGACACTATTCCAAACCCACTTTCAATATTATTGCAAACATTATTATCAATCTCATATTCATCATGGGTCTTAAATAAACTTTTAAGATTATACGAAGAATCACCCCAATCATGATCATTGCAACAAGTAGTAGACATAGCAAAATTAGCATCCCCAAGCTTAGGGTTTTGCATATTATTAGCGCAATTGATATGAATAGAATTTATAATAATATCATTGCAATCATGCTTTTTATTCAAAGATCTATCGTGAATCACTTTATAAAGCACTTCATCACAATTTTCAGATTCACGGATTTCAATCAAAACTCCATAAAGATAATCTAGTGCACTCAACTCACTAGCAATTGATTCATCATAATTGGATCCTTTAAAAAGATTAGCAAGTGGATGGGGATCCATAAACTTTTAGTAAGTGAAGATGCAAGCAAAAAGAAGGCACATGGTAGCACAAGATCAAATGGAAGAGGGGTGAAGCAAAGGAAAAGATTTTCAAAAATCGTTTTAGAAGTAGGGGAGAGGAAAATGAGAGGAGAATGGCAAATAATGTAATGCGAGGGAGAAGAGTTTATGATGGGTACTTGGTATGTCTTTACTTGGCGTAGATCTCCCCGGCAACAGCGCTAGAAAACCTTCTTGCTACCTCTTGAGCATGCGTTGGTTTTCCCTTGAAGAGGAAAGAGTGATGCAACAAACTACGTAAGTATTTCCCTCAGTTTTTGAGAACCAAGGAATCAGTCCAGTAGGAGATAACAGGCAAGTCACCTGGTACCTGCACAAACAATCAAGAACCTTGCAACCAACGCAATAAAGGGGTTGTCAATCCCTTCACGGTCACTCGCAAAAGTGAGATCTGATAAAGATAATAAGGTAAATAGTTTTGGTATTTTTGTTGGATAGATTGGAAAGTAAATATTGCAAAAATAGTAAACGAGATGCGATGTAAATAAAAAGAGATGCAATATAATAAGAAAGAGACCCGGGGGCCATCGGTTTCACTAGTGGCTTCTCTCATGATAGCATGTATTATGGTGGGTGAACAAATTACTGTCGAGCAATTGATAGAAGAGCGCATAGTTATGAGAATATCTAGGCAATGATTATGAATATAGGCATCATGTCTGTGTTAAGTAGACCAAAACGATTCTGCATCTACTACTATTACTCCACACATCGACCGCTATCCAGCATGCATCTAGAGTATTAAGTTCATAAGAACAAAGTAACGCTTTAAGCAAGATGACATGATGTAGAGGGATAAAGTCAAGCAATATGATATAAACCCCATCTTTTTATCCTCGATGGCAACAATACAATACGTGCCTTGCTGCCCCTACTGTCACTGGGAAAGGACACCGCAAGATTGAACCCAAAGCTAAGCACTTCTCCCATTGCAAGAAAGATCAATCTAGTAGGCCAAACTAAATCGATAATTCGAAGATACTTGCAAAGATATCAAATCATGCATATAAGAATTCAGAGAAGAACCAAATATTATTCATAGATAAACTTGATCATAAATCCACAATTTATCGGATGTCGGTAAACACACCGCAAAAAGTATTACATCGAATAGATCTCCAAGAACATCGAGGAGAACTTTGTATTGAGAACCAAAGAGAGAGAAGAAGCCATCTAGCTAATAACTATGGACCCGAAGGTCTGTGGTAAACTACTCACACATCATCGGAGAGGCTATGGTGTTGATGTAGAAGCCCTCCGTGATCGATTCCCCCTCCGGCAGATCGCCAGAAAAGGCCCCAGATGGGACCTCACGGGTACGGGAAGTTGCGGCAGTGGAGAAGTGGTTTCGTGGCTCCCCCTGATATTTTTACAGTATAAGAGTATATATAGGCGAAAGAAGTACGTCGGTGGAGCTCCGTGGGGCCCATGAGGGTGGGGGCGCGCCTACTGATGAAGCTAAGGACCTAGGGTAGGGTCATGGACCTGTCCTAACTGCCCTACCCAAGGACATCTCTAGAAGGAATCGCCTTTCAGTCGAATTGAAGGTGTCCCACTCGACAGACTCGAAGACACTCGACCAAGAAGCAATCACTTGACCAAGACCCAACCACTCGATGGCCAGGAGACCTAAAGGCGCCCCGCACGCTAACGGTCGGTCATTAAGTAGCTTTTATGGTCATCATAGCACTTTATTACTAGCGTTACCAGAAACGCCCTGCCTTAATGTACATTGAACCCTTCGTAACGTGGGCTGGCCGGGGTCCTAGCGCACTCTATATAAGCCACACCCCTCCTCCGAGACAAGGGTTTGCACCTCTGTAACTCATACTCACATAATCCAGTCGACCGCCTCCGGGCTCCGAGACGTAGGGTTTTTACTTCTTCCGAGAAGGGCCTGAACTCGTAAATCTTGCGTCCTTACAACTTCTCCATAGCTAAGATCTCGCCTCTCCATACTTACCCCCTACATTACTGTCAGACATAGAACCACGACAGTTGGCGCCCACCGTGGGGCAAGTGTTTTAGCATTTTGTTGGAGGAGTTGCGATCTTTTCTGACCCGAATCATCATGGTTTTCGATGGAGTTTTGGTGGAGGGCCGCGAGATCCGTCTCGGCGCGCTCACGTTCATCGTCGACGACTCCGCCTGGCTTCAGGAGGCTCCGCTCGACGTGGACGCACTCCCTGTCCGCGGGGCAACACACTTTAGCGCGTGCGTCCGCGGCGTTCTCCTGCGGCAACCGTCGACCCCCTACCGGTCGGCTCCTGCGTTGTCCTCCCTCCCCGTTTCCCGCCGGCGCAAGCGCTCCTGTCGGTCGAGACTTCAGCGGTGGGTGAGACACGCGGTGGCCCGCCAGTTGGCCATCCCTCAAGTCGCGGCGATCGAGCCCGACGAATCCCTCTACGGCCTGTTCGACTGGCTCCGAAGAGACTGCATATGAGTGCGACAGCAGCGATCCGGAGGCAGAGGTTCTGATGGTCCACGGACCACCCAGTCCCCCCAGTTTTACCCGCACCGACGGAGGCGCGGGAGGAGGCGCCCCGTCACGTCCCCATGAGGAGTATCTTCCCGAGCCTCTCACGTCCCTGCAGAGAGAAGAACTTCGCCGCCGGAATGTGGATGCGCTGCACACTCCTATCGTTGGAGAAACCCCCGAGGCTCGCGCCTTGGAGCACGCGTGCCTGGCAAACTTGGCCGAGCGCACTCGACTGGAGAACCTCCAGCGAGCACTCGACGAGCGGGCACGACAACGGGTTCCCGAATCCAGTCGACGTCAGCTCTTCCCGCCCCTGCAGGTATATTGGACTCCGATTCAGAATTTAGCAGCCGTGGCCCGTATAGTGGAATCGATTTAGCCTTCCCAGTCGGAGGCTGGCAGAGGCTTGCTGCAGATCAGAGCGTTACTCCGGGCAGCAGGAGATCAGAATTCCGCTGTTTCTCAGTCGCGGAACAGAATTCACAGCAGATCCGTTGCTGCGGACACAGTCTAGTCGGCTCACAGCCCGAGATCGCCCCCGAGGCATGAGGGATGTGGAGACCGGCGTGACCAGTATGGGAACCATGAGCAGTATGATCACCGAGTCGATCGTGACGGTCGACGTCGAGTGCCCACGCCTCCCCCGAGGAGCGGGTCGTATGTGCCTCGCCAGCAGGATGACAGGCACCCTCATAGTGGTAGGCGAAGGATTCCAGTCGACCCTAGAGGGCCAGGCTTTGACGCGAGATCCATCCTCATCCAAGGTCTGGTCGACAGGAACAGGGCTCACCGAGAAAGCCATGTCAGAGATGCGCCAGCCAGCAGCAGAGTACATGTTTCGGGGCCAGAATGCTTTAGTAGAGCCATCAGGGCAGCTGTGATTCCTCCCAACTTTAGGTTGGCGAATGGAGTCAGTAAGTTCACTGGCGAGTCCAAGCCCGATACTTGGCTTGAAGATTACCGAGTGGCCATCTAGATTGGCGGCGGCAATGACGAAGTGGCCATGAAGCACCTGCCTCTCATGTTGGAGGGATCGGCTAGAGCGTGGCTGAACCAGTTAGCGCCTAGCAGCATTTACACTTGGGAGGATCTCTCCCGAGTGTTCGTCACCACATTTGAAGGTACGTGCAAGCGACCGGTAGGGCTGACGGAACTGCGGTCTTGTGTACAGAAGCCGAATGAAACTTTGAGGGATTACATCCAGAGGTGGATCACGTTAAATCACTCGGTGGAGAATGTGCCCGACCACCAAGCAGTTTGTGCCTTCAAGGAAGGCGTCAAGTACAGAGAACTGAATTTGAAATTCGATCAAACCGGGGATATGTCCCTGAATCGGATGATGGAGATTGCCACCAAGTACGCTAATGGCGAAGATGAGGATCGACTCAGGAGTGGCAAGCTCAAGTCAGTCGCCCAAGAAACCGGAGGCAATTCCAGTCGGAAACAGAAGCGGAAAGCGGAGCCAGCGGCTCCCGGGGAGGCCTTAGCTTTGGCCCAAGGAAAGTCTAAAGGGAAACCTAAAGGGCCTTGGAACCCCAAAAAGGTTAAAGACCAGGAGGGAAATGATGTGTTGGACTTACCGTGTCTCGTCCACACGAAGAAAGATGAAGAGGGTAATTTTATTTACCCGAAACATACCACTCGGCAATGTCGACTCTTGATCCAGCAGTTCCAGGGCAAGCAGCCCAAGGGTAAGGAAAAGGAGTCAGACAAGGTCGAAGACAAAGAGGACAGTGATGACGGATACCCTCAAGTCAATTCCACCCTGATGATTTTTGCTGATGTTTGAGAGCAAAAGTCGACTGAAAGTTATTAACCGAGAGGTGAATATGGTCGCTCCGGCGACACCTAGTTACCTGAAATGGTCTCAGACTGCCATAACATTCGACCAGTCCGACCACCCAACGCACATCGCCACCCCTGGGAGGCAAGCTTTGGTGGTCGACCCAGTTGTTGAAGGCACTCGACTGACCAAAGTCCTGATGGATGGTGGCAGTGGTTTGAACATATTATACGCTGAGACGTTGAAGGGGATGGGCATTCCGATGTCCAGACTCAGTGCCAGCAACATGAGTTTCCATGGAGTCATTCCTGGGAAGAAGGCTGAATCACTCGGCCAGATTGCTCTTGATGTGGTTTTCGGTGATTCCAAGAATTACCGCAAAGAAAAGTTGACATTTGAAGTTGTAGACTTCCAGAGTGCCTATCACGCTATTTTGGGCAGGCCGGCTTATGCACGCTTCATGGCCCGACCATGTTACGTGTATCTCAAATTGAAGATGCCTGGCCCCAAAGGTGTGATCACCATTACGGGCAGAAGAAAGCGGAAGAATGTTTTCAGAAGGGTTCGAAGATCGCCGACGCACAGATGGCAGTGGTGGAGTTGCAGGAATACCAGAAGACTGCAGACCCGAGTGATCTGTTGCGAGCCAAGAAGCCCGCTACAGAGTCAGCTTTCCAGTCGACTGGCGACACGAAGACAGCTCACATCCACCCGACCGACCCCAGCGCCGCCCCGACTCATATCTCGACAACACTCGACTCCAAATAGGAAGAAGCGCTCATCCAGTTCCTCCGTGAGAACTGGGACATCTTCGCATGGAAGCCTTCTGACATGCCAGGTGTTCCCAGGGAGCTGGCTGAGCATCGCCTGAGAGTCGACTCAAAAGTAAAACCTGTCAAGGAACATCTTCGACGGTCCGCCGTCCAAAAGAGAGAAGCTATTGGCGAAGAGGTGGCTCGGCTCTTAGCAGCGGAGTTCATCCGAGAAATCTACCACTCCGAGTGGCTCGCCAACGTTGTCATGGTCCCCAAGAAGGACAAGTCACTTCGCATGTGCATTGACTTTAAACATATCAATCGGGCCTGCCCGAAAGATCATTTTCCTCTCCCCCGCATCGACCAGATAGTCGACTCGACTGCGGGATGTGAGCGACTGTCTTTCTTAGACGCCTATTCCGGGTACCATCAGATCCGTGTGTATGGACCTGACGAGATCAAGACAGCTTTCATCACTCCATTCGGGTGCTTCTGTTATGTTACCATGCCGTTCGGCCTCAAGAATGCCGGAGCCACATTCATGAGGATGATTCAGAAGTGTTTACTCACTCAAATCAGTCGGAACGTGGAAGCATACATGGATGATATTGTGGTCAAGTCACAGAAGGGTTCCGACCTGCTGACCGACCTTGCTGAAACCTTTGCCAACCTCAGGAGGTATGATATCAAGCTTAATCCATCAAAGTGTACATTCGGAGTCCCTGGCGGAAAGTTACTCAGTTTTCTCATTTCTGAACGGGGAATCAACGCCAATCCAGAAAAAGTTGGCACTATACTCCGAATGAAAAGCCCTGTGTGAGTGCACGACGTCCAGAAGCTTACTGGTTGTTTGGCCGCCCTAAGTCGATTCATATCTCGTCTCGGTGAAAAGGCATTACCTCTTTACTGATTGATGAAGAAGTCCGACAAGTTCGAGTGGACTCCTGAAGCTGATGCAGCGTTTGCAGAGCTCAAAGCTCTGCTCTCCACCCAGCCGGTGCTTGCTGCCCCAATCAGCAAAAGAGCCTTTGCTGCTTTACATTGCAGCCACAGGACAAGTCGTCAGTACGGTACTTATGGTCGAGCAGGAAGAAGAAGGGAAAACCTTCAAAGTTCAGCGCCTAGTATATTATATTTCTGAAGTCTTGACCCCATCGAAGCAAAGATATCCTCACTATCAGAAGCTGGTATATGGGATTTATATGACCACCAAGAAAGTTGCTCACTACTTCTCTGATCATTCCATCACAGTCATCAGCGACGCTCCATTATCAGAGATCCTGCATAACAAGGATGCAACTGGTCGAGTGGCAAAATGGGCGATTGAACTCCTTCCCCTTGATATCAAGTTTGAGGCAAAGAAAGCTATCAAGTCCCAAGCAATCGTAGATTTCGTCGCCGAGTGGATTGAACAGCAGCTGCCGACTCAGATTCACTCGGAGCATTGGACTATGTTTTTCGACGGCTCCAAGATGGTGAGCGGTTCCGGTGCCGGAGTGGTGTTGGTCTCCCCCAGAGGAGATAAACTCAGATATGTTCTTCAAATCCATTTTGATTCCTCCAATAACGAGGCAGAATATGAAGCACTTTTATATGGGTTGCGCATGGCCATCTCACTCGGCGTCCGTCGCCTCATGGTCTATGGCGACTCAGATTTGGTGGTTAATTAGGTGATGAAGGAGTGGGATATCAGAAGTCCAGCCATGACTGGTTATTGCAATGCAGTGAGAAAGCTGGAGAAGAAATTCGAGGGGTTAGAGCTTCATCACATACCCCGACTGAAAAATCAAGCAGCTGATGATTTGGCAAAAATAGGTTCCAAAAGAGAAGCCATTCCTAGCAATGTGTTTTTGGAACACATCCACACACCATCAGTCCAGGAGGATCCCTTCACGGAAGAGGCCCCGCAACCAAAAAGCGCCATGGATCCAACTGAAGTTGAAGTTCCAGCTGTGGTCGATCTGATAATGGAAGTGCTGGTTATCACTCCCGTCTGGACAGAACCGTACATCACATACATCCTAAGGAAAGAACTCCCAGAAGATGAGGAAGAGGCTCGACAGATCATCCGCCGACCCAAGGCCTTTACAGTCATAAAGGGACAGTTATATAGGGAAAGCGCGACTGGGGTCAGCCAGAAGTGTATCACACCAGAAGAAGGTCAGATGATCCTTAACGATATCTACTCGGGGACCTATGGTCATCATGCGTCCTCTCAGACCATTGTGGCTAAAGCATACCGAGCGGGGTTCTACTAGCCACGGGCCAATGAGATGGCTAAAGAGATAGTCGACAAATGTGAAGGGTGTCAGTATTACTCCAATATGCCGCACAAGCCCGCGTCAGCCCTGAAAACCATTCCACTCGTCTGGCCCTTCGCAGTTTGGGGGCTGGACATGGTTGGGCCACTGAGAACAGGTAGGAGCGGCTTCACTCATGTGCTGGTAGCAGTCGACAAGTTCACCAAATGGATTGAAGCCAAGCCTATCAAGAATCTCGATGCTTGCACCGCTATCAGTTTCATCAGAGAGTTGATATTCAGATATGGAGTTCCGCACAGTATCATCATGGACAATGGGTCAAACTTCGATTCAGACAAGTTCAGGGCCTTTTGCGCCTCTCAGGGCACTCGGGTCGACTATGCTTCGGTCGCTCACCCCCAGTCGAATGGACAAGCAGAAAGGGCAAATGGCCTAATTCTCAAAGGACTGAAACCCCGATTGATGCGCGATCTCAAGCACGCAGCAGGTGCATGGGTCGACGAGCTCCCATCAGTCCTTTGGGGATTGAGGAGAACCCCGAATCGATCGACCGGAAGAACCCCATTCTTTCTGGTCTACGGAGCCGAGGCAGTCTTACCGAGCGACCTGCTTCACAACGCTCCCAGAGTCGAGCTCTACTCAGAAGATGAAGCAGAACAAGCCCGGCAAGACGTAGTCGACCTCCTAGAAGAAGAAAGAGAAATGGCCCTGATCCGATCGACCATCTATCAGCAAGATTTGCGTCGATTCCATGCCAGAAACATGAAGAGCCGAGCCTTCCAATAAGGAGACTTAGTCCTTCGAGTGGATCAGCAGAAACCACACAAGCTTGCTCCTACTTGGGAAGGCCCCTTCATAGTCACCAGAGTCCTCCACAATGGAGCATACCACCTCTACAATGTCGATCGCCAGATTGATGAGCCACGAGCCTGGAATGCGGAGCTACTCCGCCCCTTTTATACTTGAATTCTCACTCGGACGAGATGTAATAAGAAAAACTCCTGTAGTTTATTTATCAAAGACAAGAGCGTTATAATTTTCCCAGTAATTATTATTGTTTTTGTTTGCGTAAGAAATCCCCCAGCGGGTGGCTTAGCTGCGAATCCGCTTCGCCTAAGTTTGAAAAATCCTACCGAGTGGAGAGCAATCCTCCCACTCGGGGGCTTAGCTGCGAATCCGTTTCGCCTAAGTTTGAAAAATCCTACCGAGTGGAGAGCAACCCTCCAACACGGGGGCTTAGCTGTAGTCCAGTACTCGCCTAAGTTCTCCCACTCAGAGACTTAGCTGCAGTCAGGCACTCGCCTAAGTTTGAAAAATCCTACCGAATGGAGAGAAATCCTCCCACTCGGGGGCTTAGCTGCAGTCCAGTACTCGCCTAAGTTCTCCCACCTA
>NC_053024.1:517876832-517916652 GCF_003073215.2 Triticum urartu
GAATTCATATTAAAAAAAGGGCAGAGGCTACAATTATATTAAACTGAGGAACCAACTATACTAAATTGAGAAACCCACTATACTAAACTAAGCAAAGCACACCATAATTAAAAAAGCGAGCTGTGTTTGCTAAAAACTGAGCAACTAGAACTATATCGAACTGCAACTGCTAGTACAAAACTAGGCAACTGCTATACTGCTATTCTGCTGCTTATCAAAGATAGGAGTGCATACAAATGATATGCTGATTGAGCATTACATATTTCAAAAAGAAAGAATCAGATGCCACCCTTCTTTCAAGTTTTTCATAAAAAAATACCATGTGCTTGACTTTCTTCGCACGTTTCGGATGCCTCCCTCCTTCATCACGAGGGGCGGAATTGGTGGCCCGTTTCCCTGCCCGACCACCCCAGACAGGACCCTCATCTGTCTGCCCATGCTTGCGTCCAACATTGCTCCTTGTTGTTTGAGCCACCACCTCTTCTCCCTCATTTTCACCAACAGTTCTTCCCGCGGCCCTTTTGCTTTTCAGAGCCATTCTGTAGAAGAAACACACCAAAAAAATGTCATGTTGATGAAAAAAAGACAAGCCCTATAAACACAAGTTCTGCCTGTAGACAAAAAGAAAATGTGTGACTTCACTGTCATCGGGAGGTGAAATGATCTCAATTTACTCCTACCCAGAGATAACTCAACTGCTAAATGCTAGTACTTGCAGAAGCAACTTGGTGCTGAAAACTAGGCAACTACTCACTATTCGTAGCAACTAAAAATGACAAAAAACAAGCACATATTACTCCTCATCACAAAACAAGCACATGTTCATCTTCATCACATAGCTAGCCATCAAAAAACTCCTAAAGTTGTTAGTTACGATAAAAATAGTGTGGTTGGATTCAACCAACCAAAAAAAATACTTCATAACCAAAAAAACTTCGAAAGCTGCCAGTTATTCACGATGATATCTCATCTTCTATTCATAGTTATGATAAACAACAACTCGATGGTGAATCTGGCAACGTCATGTTTGGTACACTAATTTAAAGAACACTACAAAATGATAACAACTTGGTGGTGGAATCTAGGCACTTGGACAATAATGAGATGGCAATGGCAAAAAATCGACCAACCACAAAAACCATCTTCCCCAATAAAACAGTGTTGCTCGATGTTGAACAAAAGGCAACTACTGCCCTATTTCGTGCAACTCTGAATACTATGAAGTTCGATTGCCTCTCCATCACACAAATTGCAGGGATAACTAAGCAACTACCATCATATTTCTATACAACTGCATTTGGGGATTCAATTAACATCAAAAATAAAACGAATCCTATGGCCCAGTCAGATGCATCCCCTTACCCTGCCCCTCCATCTCGCAAATTGCAAGAAAAACTAAGCAACTACCATGATATTTCTATACAACTGCATTCGGGGATTCAAGCAACATCAAATAAAACGAATCCTATGCCCCCGTCGCTAGGATTCGGTCAGATGCATCCCTTACCCTACGCCTCCACCCTTTCAAGGACTCAATTCCCCCCCCCTCCCCTCGCCATAGCAACGCGGAGCCCTTTCCCCACCATAGCAACGCCGAGCCCGCAGACGCCATGGACAACCTCCATGCCCGCCTAGTCACCCAAACTCTAACGCTACAAACACGAACTCCCAACCAAATCTGGAGCGCAACCGAGGAGGAGAGGGAGAAGAGGTGCCGGGTTTTACCTCCGCCTGTAGCCGGCGACTCGCCGTGCTCACGGCCTCCCACACCGGCGACTCCGTGCGGGATCCACAACCGCAGAACCTCGCGCCGTGCGTCGTTGCTAGATGAGAGGGAGGAGAGGGAGAAGTTCGAATGAAAAGGGGACGAGGGCGATGGGGCAGTTTCGAACAAGAGGAGCGGTCGGTGTGGGCGGTTTCACCTGAATTAATGCAGCCCGGGCCCACCACACACCACACGTCACGCCTATTCTCATAATGGCACCTGGTCGGGCTGGATCCCGCGCAGTCGGAGCTATCGGGCGCATCGGACGGCTCTCCCACGTGCGCTCGCGACACCCATCCAGCGCAGCTGCACGTTTAAGAATTCAGGTTTAAATATACGGATTTTTCACTGTTTTTGACACGTGCCCCTGGCCACATTGCAGTGCATCATTTTGAGCTGTAAACATTTAATTTTTCTGCCACTCACTGGACTAAATGAAGTGCCATCAGTCAATGAGAACTTTCAGCCACCTCCAACCTTCCCTCGGCGAGATCCTCGAGGAAACCGCTGAACGAACGATGCGACGAGCCGCCTTCCCGGACCGCGCTACGGGAAACCTCGCGCAGCTGTGCGGCTCTTTTCCTCATCTCTTGGCCAACAGCAGAATCCGAATCCATCAGCTTCCTCGCGGCATCCGAGATGGCGGCCCTGCTCACAGACCCATCCTCCCCCCTCTGCTCCCTCAGGTCGATGCCGACCTTCCATTCGTCGGCGACCATCCGGGCGTTCACCAGCTGATCCCACGCGACGGGGAAGCCAATCACCGGCACTCCGGCGCACACGGCCTCGAGCACCGAGTTCCACCCGCAGTGGCTGAGGAAGCCGCCGACGGAGGGGTGGCGCAGCACCTCCTGCTGGTCACACCACGGCACCGCCAGCCCCTTGTCGCCACACTTCTCCCGCAGCTCAGGGGCCTTGTCCCGTGCCATCCAGAAGAACTTGACTCCAGCGTCAAGCAGCCCCATGGCGATCTCTTGGAACTGCGAGTGCGGCATGGAAGCGTAGCTGCCGAACGAGACGTACATCACCGACTTCTCTGGCTGCGCGTCGAGCCAGTCACGGTGCTCCTCGTCCTGGATCCTGCCCGTGTTCCCGTCCGGCTGCATGTGTACAGGGCCGATTGGATATACGGGGAACGGAAGTAGCTCTGCTGTTGTGTTGATGGCACGGGGTTCAAGCTCGTGGAAGGAGGTGAGGAGGAGACACTGCGCTTTACGTACTTTCACGAACGCCTCCGCTGTTATCTTCATGTGCCGCTTCCATCGGCTGAAGACCATGAGATCAGACATTCTTACTGATGAGAGGCACGACACATACTGATCCATGGACTTGGTGCTTAATTCTGCAGAGCACACAAGTAGAACACATCACTTGTCAAGAGTTGTTTAGTAAGAAAAATCCACGACTCACACAAAGGAACAACTGGAGATGCATCGTGCAAACACAATCGCATGGTTCGCATTAACATGTAATCACTCTTGGTGCATGGTCAGTTAGCTAGTTACCTTCATCGCGCTCATGTTCATCACCCGACGACCACAGGTCTAGGTGGTAGAGCGCCAAGAAGAAGGTGGCCGGCTGGGTCCACAGCGAGCACACCGGTATCCGGCACCGCGTGCCCACCGCAACCCCCCATGTCAGGTAGGTGTCGACCACGATGCCCTCCGGCCTCGGCTGTAGCTCCAGCACTAGCCGGCCGAGCAGCTGCCCGACGGCCTCCGCCATCTTGACGCTGACTGCCTCGAAGAAGGCGGCGTGGTCGACCCCACGGCTGCGCTCGGGGGGGATGACGTCGTTGGGGATGGTGGCGAAGCGCAGGCGGTCCGGCAGCGTGGGCGCGGAGGCCAGCAGCGCGTGCCACTCCTCGGTGACGACGACGGTGACGGTGAGGGCGCCGTCCGCGGCGACGAGCAGGCGGCACACGGCGAGCATGGGGTTGATGTGGCCGCGGCCCGGGTACGGCACCGCGACGACGTTCCGAGTCCCAGTCGCTGAGGAGGCCATTATTCGAGACTCTGCAGACCGGGGAGAGAGATGGGTACTGCTACAACAGATGTCAAAACTCGCTTCCCACTGATTGATATTTTGGTCTGCGTGGCTTTTTCCTAGCCACTCACCGACTCACGTGTCCCGCCTCAGATGATGAGAAGTGGGGCAGACAGGTTACTACCATTTTTAGCAATTTTTGGACATGCGACACCTGTCTCACGACAGGTCACCCACCGCTTCAACAGCCTTATCTCCTCGCGATCCCTCTTCTCCACTCGTTTTCTCTCTTTACCCTTTTCTTCCTTGTTCTTAACTGCCATAGGAGAGGCCGTCAATCCTATGGCGAGCACCACCAACCACCACAAATGGGAACCGGGAGGCACCGCCAGCGACGCCGCATGGATGCTACCCTGTCCCATTAGCCACCCTGCTGCTGCAATCCAGCCATGGCCGTAGCTGCCATTGATGCAAGCTCGAGAGGATGACACCATTGAGAACCACAACAGGACCGCGTCGTGGCATCCACCGGAGCCGCCGCATGCTGTCGATAATGGGTGGCTGCATCGAAGCATCCATCGGTGCCGCCTTGTGTTGTCGTTGTCGCGTCGGTGCATCCATCATTGCCGTCGCACGCGGCGTCCCAGCATCCGCTGACATCGGCGCTGCCACAGAGCTCGCCATGCACGTTGCTGCAGTGGAGCATCGATGGGGCCGCCGGAGCTACAATGAAGCGCCGCGGCGTCGTTGAACGCTTCGTCTGGTTCCAATGAAGCGTAGCCGGAGTTGCATTGAATCGTCGCCGGAGCTGCATTGAAGCGCCGCCGGGGTTGCATTGAAGCGCCGCCAGGCACCGTCAATGCTGCACGGTGCTTCCATGGGAGCTGGTGCGTGCTGCAAAGTCAGGCACCAGTAGCGAGGACATGGCCGGGGTCGCTCAGACTTTTTGTAGCATGAGTCCTGCTGCATGGTGAAAGATGCAACAGATAGTGTCCAGGGTCGTGTCTCGTCGGAGCTGCGCTTGTCAGGGTCGCAGCATCCGCGGCTGTGTGGTCGCCGGCGACGGTGCCACGGAGGAGGCGTTGGTGTTGCAACCTTATTTTCTGTAGAAGGTCGTGTGAGCTGCAGAAGGTCATGTGCGGTCATCAAGGGGCACGTTGTGTGAGGGAAAGGGAAGGGAGACTGGCTGCATCGCATGAATTAGACGGCCACACGCGCTTGAATCGTACAGCTGGGCAGCCGGCTGATCCGTAGCAGCCGCCGTTATCATGCCGTTGGCATGCATGGCATGCATGGCCCCAGCCGGGAAACAGCATGGCCCGTCCGTGGCGGCGACCTCGTTTTGCGCGTGCTCGTGCGGGCGGCTCGTCCCTTGGGCGCACGATGCTGGTTTGGAAGCGCGCGGTGCCGCGGCTGTGTGTTCGCGACCGCTGTGTTGTTCATTGAACGAGCTGGACGTGTAAAACCAAGAGTGTGCAGCACTAATGAAGTCCATGAAGCCCCTCAACCGTGAACCCACAGCTAAGAGGTGAAGCTGAATGTCCACGATCCGTAAGTTACAAGACAGTGTCTTTAGGAAGATTAGAAGAACATCTGTGTGTTACAATGGAGCCATATTAAGTTTAAAAATTTAATATCAGTTATGTTAATATTACATTTAATATTCTCATACATATCAAGTGACATTGACGATATTTTTTACCATCAAATTCTCACACACACTCCCTCTCCCTCCCTCTTCCTCCCTCTCTCTCCCCCTCTCCCTCTCTCTCTCTCTCTATAACACACACATATCCATCTTATTGGGTACGGGATCATAATCCATCTATTTCACACGCTGTGACGCCCCCGATTCAATCGTACACTAATCATACACGCAAACGTGTACGATCAAGATCCGGGACTCACGGGAAGATATCACAACACAACTCTACAAATAAAATAAGTCATACAAGCATCATATTACAAGCCAGGGGCCTCAAGGGCTCGAATACAAGAGCTCGATCATAGACGAGTCAGCGGAAGCAACAATATCTGAGTACAGACATAAGTTAAACAAGTTGCCATAAGATGGCTAGCACAAACTGGGATACAGATCGAAAGAGGCGCAGGCCTCCTGCCTAGGATCCTCCTAAACTACTCCTGGTCATCGTCAGCGGGCATCACGTAGTAGTAGGCACCTCCGGTGTAGTAGGAGTCGTCGTCGACGGTGGCGTCTGGATCCTGGGCTCCAACATCTGGTTGCGACAAATAGGTAGAAGGGATAGAGGGAAAGAAAGAGAAAGCAACCGTGAGTACTCATCCAAAGTACTCGCAAGCAAGAAGCTACACTACATATGCATGGGTAAATGTGTAAAGGGCCATATCGGTGGACTGAACTGCAGAAAGCCAGAATAAGAGGGGGATAGCTAATCCTTTCGAAGACTACGCTTCTGGCAGCCTTCGTCTTACAACAGGTAGAAGAGGGTAGGTTGAAGTCCTCCAAGTAACATCACATAGCAATAATCCTACCCGGCGATCCCCTCCTCGTATCCCTGAGAGAGAGCGACCACCGGTTGTATCTGGCACTTGGAAGGGTGTGTTTTATTAAGTATCCGGTTCTAGTTGTCATAAGGTCAAGGTACAACTCCAAGTCGTCCTATTACCGAAGATCACGGCTATTCGAATAGATTAACTTCCCTGCAGGGGTGCACCACATACCCCAACACGCTCGATCCCATTTGGCCGGACACACTTTCCTGGGTCATGCCCGGCCTCGGAAGATCAACACGTTGCAGCCCCACCTAGGCACAACAGAAAGGTCAGCACGCCGGTCTAAACCTAAGCGCACAGGGGTCTGGGCCCATCGCCCTTAGCACACCTGCACGTTGCGTACGCGGCCGGAAGCAGAACTAGCCCCCTTAATACAAGAGCAGGCTTACGTTCCAATCCGGCGCGCGCCACTCAGTCGCTGACGTCACGAAGGCTTCGGCTGATGCCACGACGCCGGGATACCCATAACTACTCCCGCGTAGATGGTTAGTGCGTATAGACCAAATGGCCAAACTCAGATCAAATACCCAGATCTCGTTAAGCGTGTTAAGTATCCGCAAACGTCGACCAGGGCCAGGCCCACCTCTCTCCTAGGTGGTCGGAACCTGCTCTGCCGCTCCGCCTCAAAACTCCACTCGCGGGTGCTCCTCAAGCCGACCCGTCTTTAGTCACCACATGTATCATGTATATAGTATATAGTATATACCCGTGATCAACTCCCGAGTGATCACGGCCCGATAGTATAGCATGGCAGACGGACAAGGATGTAGGGCCACTGATGATAAACTAGCATCCTATACTAAGCATTAGGATTGCAGGTAAAGGTAACAACAGCAGTAGCAAGGACAAGCTATGCATCAGTATAGGATTAACGGGAAGCAGTAACATGCTACGCTACTCTAATGCAAGCAGTATAGAGAAGAGTAGGCGGTATCTGGTGATCAAAGGGGGGGCTTGCCTGGTTGCTCTGGCAAGAGAGAGGGATCGTCAACACCGTAGTCGTACTGGGTAGCAGCGGCGTCGGTCTCGGTGTCTAGCGAGAGAAGAGGGGGAAGAAACAATAAATATAATGCAAGCATATGCATAGCGATGCATGATATGACAAGTAACGGCGTTAGAGGTGCCCTATCGCGGTATGAGGTGATACCGGTGAAGGGGGAAAACATCCGGGAAAGTATCCCCGGTGTTTCGCGTTTTCGCACAGATGAAACAGAGGGGGAAAGTTGCGTGTTCGCTATGCTAGGGATGCGTGGCGGATAAACGGGCTGCGTATTCAAATTCGTCTCGTCGTTCTGAGCAACTTTCATGTACAAAGTTTTTCCATCCGAGCTACGGTTTATTTTATATTAATTTTAAAAGATTTAAATCATTTTTAGGATTTATTTATTTAATTTAATCAACATTATCCAGAATAGTGTCTGCTGACGTCATCATGACGTCAGCATGACATCAGCAGTTGACCAGGTCAACCTGACAAGTGGGTCCCGTTCGTCATACTTTGTTTTAATTAACTAACATTTAATTAGGTTAATTAGTGATTAGGTTAATCTAATTATAATTAATTAACTTATTTAATTCCTCAATTAATTAATTAATTATTTTTATTATTATATTTTTTTAATTCTTTTTTTTTCATTTTGGGCGTGGGGCCCCCTAGTCAGTGGCTCATCCGAGCCACCAGGGGCTAACGGGCGCGGCCAAACGGGGCTGCAACCGAGCGGAGCCCCAGAGCGTTTGGGCGCGAGCGCCGGCGGCCAGGGGCCGCGACGGCGACCGGAGCGGGGCTAGGACGGCGAGCGGCTGTGGCGCGAGGCGAGGCGGGGCGATGGCGCGGGCGGCGGAGGAGCAGAGCAGCGGAGCAAGGCCGAGCAGCGTGGGGCGCCGTCGAGCGCGGCGACCAGCCGCAGTAGCGGCGACGGGGATAGGCGCAGTGGGGAGGCGCGAAGGCGGGCGCGAGCGTGCAGCACGGGGTCAGGCGGAGCGCGCGGTGGGCGCGCCCGAGCACGGCGAGGTGCTCGAAGGGGGGGCGGCCGCGGCGGTGAGCAGCGTGGCAAGGGCGGGGCTGCACGGGTAAGCGGGGAGGGGCCGGGGGCGGGACGGCCCGGCGCGGGCGACGGTGGCGCCGGAGTGCGTCGAGCGGCGACGGCCGAGGCGACCTAGGGGGAGAGGAGGGCGAAGGTGGGAGCTCACGAGGGGGGGGAGTAGGGCAACGGGGCAGTGGGCTCGGGGGCGGTCGGGGAAGACCGGCGAGGAGGAGGACGAGGAGGCGTTCGGCGGCGATGGGCGAGGCTGCGGCTCCAGGTGGGGTCGCGTGAGGGAGAGGAGAGGCGCGGAAGAGGCCGGGGTGGATCCCCTTGATCCAGATCAAGAGGAGGCAGAGGGAGACCGGCGAGGTTGTTCCGACGAGGGGGGGCTCCTGGCGTGGAATCCGGGCGGCGGCGGCGAACGCCCCCGATCCGATCTGGATCGGGGAGGGGGCAGGGGGGAGTGGAGCGAGTGGGGGGGGGCGAGTGGGAGGGGTTAGGGTTTCGGTCGGGTGGACCGGGGTTAAGTGGTGGGGGGGAGTGGGCCGGCCTGGTTGGCCCGATGGCTAGCTGGGCCAAGGCCCAGCGAGGGAGGGGGTTTCCCCTTTTTT
This sequence comes from Triticum urartu, assembly GCF_003073215.2. NCBI lineage: Eukaryota > Viridiplantae > Streptophyta > Magnoliopsida > Poales > Poaceae > Triticum > Triticum urartu. Next base: position 517,885,751 of record NC_053024.1, read on the forward strand.
TGGTTTTGTTTCCTGTTTTCCTTTTTTTTCTTCTGTTTTAAATCATTTTAAATCATTTATGCATTTTATAAAAATGTGTTTGCTTTAGTATAATTACCCTGGCATTTAACTGCACACTCCGAACATTTTAGTTTAATATTTTGAAACTTTTGCCGTTTGACATTAATTTGAATTTGAATTTGACGCGGTTTTGAATTAACCCGAGATTAGTAACAGTAATCGGGATGACATGGCATGATTAGCGTGGGATTACTGTAGCAAGATTATCCGGGCGTTACAAATCTCCTCCACTACAAGAAATCTCGTCCCGAGATTTAGGAGGTAGAAGGAAATAGTGTGGGGTATTCATCACGCAGGCGGTCCTCGCGTTCCCAAGTGGCTTCGTCTTCAGAGTGATTCGACCACTGGACTTTGAGGAATTTGATCGCCTTCTGACGTGTGCGGCGTTCAGCTTGGTCAAGAATGCGGATCGGACGCTCTTTATAAGAGAGGTCCTGTTGCAATTCGAGCACTTCATGATCCACCGCTCGGATTGGATCCTTGAAGCAACGGCGGAGTTGTGACACATGGAACACATCGTGAACCTGAGAAAGGTTCGGCGGAAGCTCCAATTTATACGCTACCTTTCCACGCCTTTCGAGAATAGTGAAAGGACCGATATAGCGAGGAGCTAGCTTGCCCTTGATCCCGAAGCGGTGAGCACCCTTCATTGGGGTAACTCGAAGATAAGCCTTTTCGCCAGGTTGATAGACCATGTCTTGGTGATGACGGTCATACTGACTTTTCTGACGTGACTGAGCAGTCTTGAGATTCTCGCGAATAATGCGAACTTGTTCTTCGGCCTGTTGGATAATATCCGGACCGAAGAGTGGGCGTTCCCCAGTTTCTGACCAGTTCAGCGGGGTTCGACACTTTCGTCCATATAGCACTTCGAAGGGGGACATCTTCAGACTAGCTTGATAGCTATTATTATAAGAGAACTCGGCATATGGAAGAGATTCCTCCCATTTCTTGCCAAAAGATATTACACAAGCTCGAAGCATGTCTTCGAGAACTTGGTTGACACGTTCAACCTGTCCTTGCGACTGAGGATGAAACGCAGTACTGAACGACAGATGAGTTCCCATAGCTTCTTGGAAACTCGCCCAAAACCTTGAAGTGAATAAGCTGCCACGGTCTGAACTGATAACTAGTGGGATACCTTGAAGTGAAACAATTCTGGCCATGTAGAGAGTAGCAAGCTGACTAGCAGTGATTGTCTCTTTGACCGCCAGAAAATGGGCAACTTTGGAAAGCCGGTCAATGACGAGAAGAATAGCATCATTACCTTTCTGCGATTTGGGAAATCCAGTGACGAAGTCCATTTCAACGTGGTCCCATTTCCATTCAGGAATAGAGATAGGCTGCAGAGTTCCAGCAGGCCTTTGATGCTCTGCTTTGATTCGGCGACAAACATCACACTCAGCAACATAACGAGCAATGTCCTGCTTCATATTAGACCACCAGAATCTTTGACGAATATCCTGGTACATCTTTGTACTACCAGGATGGATGGACAGAGGCGTATCATGAGCTTCTTGCATAACCCTCTTAGTCTTATCCAGGTTTTTCTTCGAACATGGTACCACTAGGCGGCCTTTGAAATACAAGGCGCCATCGTCGGCGATCGTGAAGAATGAGGGCTTTCCCTTTTTGAGGTCGCGCTTAATCTTGAGGATTTCATCGTCACATTTCTGTATCCATTTGATGGTGTTCACAAGATCTGGTTTCGCAACCAGGGTATTGAGAGAACCCTTGGAAACAACATGGAGGTTCTGTTTGGGGAAACCTTCGGGAGGGGGAGCGAGTGATCCCGGAGGAACAATATGGAGGTTCAGCCTTCTAAATTCTTCAACAAGCGGTGGGTGAACTTTGTGAACCTGGAGGTGGTTACAGTAAGACTTGCGGCTCAAGGCATCAGCCATTACATTAGCCTTGCCGGGGGTATAGGACATACCCACGTCAAAGTCTGCAACAGTCTCCACCCATCTTTGCTGGCGTAGGTTCAAATCTGGCTGAGTAAACAGATACTTCAGACTTTGATGGTCGGTGAAGATCTCGCAACGATTACCGAGAAGGTAATGTCGCCACTGCTTCAGTGCATGAATGACAGCAGCAAGCTCGAGGTCATGAACCGGGTAGTTTTCTTCGTGAGGGCGCAGTTGACGAGAGGCATAAGCAATCACTCTGCGCTCTTGCATTAGGACACAGCCTAATCCTTGACGGGAAGTGTCGCGGTAAATGACGAAGTCCTTCTTAGTATCAGGTGGAGCAAGTACGGGGGTAGAAGTCAACTTGTCTTTGAGCGCCTGGAAACTTTCCTGACACTTGTCTGTCCAGTCAAACTTGACACCCTTATGCAACAGATTAGTTAGGGGCCTGGCAATCTTGGAGAAGTTCTCGACGAATCGACGGCAGTAGCTGGCGAGACCGAGGAAACTTCAGACTTGCTTGACGTTCTTCAGAGGACTCCAATCGAGAATAGCCTGAACTCGTTCAGGGTTGACGGCAATACCATCCTTGGAGATGACATGCCCAAGATAGGTTACTTCGGGGAGCCAGAATTCACACTTGGAATACTTAGCATACAGTTGGTGCTCTCGAAGCTTTTCTAGCACAAGACGAAGATGTCCAGCATGTTCTTCCTCGTTCTTGGAAAATACAAGGATATCGTCCAGATAGACCACGACGAACTTGTCGAGGTAATCCATGAATATATAATTCATCAGACGAGAGAAGGTGGCGGGAGCATTCGTTAAGCCGAATGACATGACGGTGTACTCGTATGATCCATACCGAGTCACGAAGGTGGTTTTTGGGATGTCCTCTTCACGAACACAGATCTGGTGGTAACCCAACCTCAAGTCAAGTTTGGAGAACACTGATGATCCAACCAGTTGATCATAAAGATCATTGATCCGAGGAAGAGGATATTTATTCTGAATGGTAGCTTGGTTTATAGGACGGTAGTCTTGGACTAATCGGTTTGTCCCATCCTTCTTCTCAACAAAGAGAGAAGGTGCTCCCCAAGGAGAGCAACTTGGGCGAATGAAACCTTTGACAAGAGATTTGTCGATTTCCTCCTTAAGCTCAACGAGTTCATGCGGCGGCATCTTGTAGGGTCGTTTAGCTATAGGGGTAGTGCCGGGTTTCAAGTCGATGATGAATTCGACAGCTCTAGCAGGAGGAATCCCTGGAAGTTCTTCTGGGAAGACGTCTTGGAATTCACGAACGACGGGAATGTTTTCAATGCCCTCGAGTGGTGCAGCGTTCAACGCGTTCAAGGCATAAAGTCGTGCCTCGGCGTTCTGAACTAGATGAGCTTGGTAAGCTATTATTTCGTCAGAAGGGTGTAGCAGATGGACGACCTTAGTGGCGCAAACTATAGAAGCAGTATGCGCTTTCAACCAATCCATTCCCAGAATGAGGTCGATGTTAGACGGACTCAGGAATAATGGGAGAGGCATAGAATTCCAGCCCTTCGATTTCCACGGGGGACATCGATGCCAACCAGTGAGGTTGGACATTGTCCCCACGGGGGTTTTTACCAATACCGAAGTGTTCATCTCCTCACATTAACGTCATGCTGTATGCAAAATCTTCTGACATGAATGAATGGATGCCCCTGAATCGAATAAACAGATGCAGGGTACTGAGTTTACGAGGAGTGTACCCATCACGGTAGCAGGCTGGTCTAGAACTTCATTGAGATCAACATGGTTGGCATGAACACGCCCATAAGACTTGGCACTGTTGTTGCGAGGCTGGTTGCTTCCACGGCCAGTTGCTGGGAGGGCCAGTTGATTCTGGTTTTGATTGCAATCCCTAGCACGGTGACCTGGCTGACCACACTTGTAGCAGAGGCCATTATTGGGAGTGGGAACAGGAGCTTGTGGTGGTGGAGCTGGAAGTCTTGTCTGCCTAGTTGGAGGAGCAGGCAGACGAGGGTGGGGGCTCACGGCGCGGACAGGGTCTGGGGCAGTGGGGGTCGAGGAGGAGTCGGGGATGACGGGCGGCGATGGAGTCGTGGCGCGCGGTGGTTCCGGCGAGCGGCGACGGCGGCCTGGGACAGCACCAGCGACGGGGTCGGGGAGGCGACGAACAACAACGTCGGCGGGCAATGGCAAGCGGCGTCGGGCAGCACCGGGTGGCGGGGCGCGGCCGTCGGGGCGGCGTCAGGGGCAGCGGCCTCGGGCGCTGGGGGGGTTCGATCCTGCCCCCAGATCGGATCGGGAGAGGGGGAGAGGAGTGGGGATCGAGAGGAGTGGGGGTGGTGGCCGTTAGGGTTTCCCCCCTGGTGGGGGTTATGGAGGGGAGGTAGCGGGCCGGCCGGCTGGGCCAGTCGTCTGGGCCTTTGCCCAGTTGGGCTGGCTAGCTGGGCCACAGATGGCCCAGTGGGGGGAGGGTTTGCCTCCTTTTTTTTATTTTCTTTTCTGTTTTAATTCATTTTAAATTATCTAGACATTTTATAAAAATGTGTTTGCTTTATTATAATTACCCTTGTAATATTCGGCACCCACCGAACATTTTTGTTTCAACTTTCAAAAACTTTTATTGTTGACATTAATTTAGATTTGAATTCGACGCGGTTTGGTCTAACGAAAGCCTAGCAACAGTAACCGAGGTGACGTGGCACGATTAGCGTGGAATTACTGTAGCAAGATTATCCGGGCGTTACAATGAGCAGCGCAGCCTGCGCGTTTGCCCGCCCGCGACGAGCATGAGAAGACGACGCCATGGCTGGAGTGGGTGATGGAGTTGTGGTACGGCCGTCTCGCCGCACGAAAGGTGGCAGCAATGAATTCTGCTACTCGCAAGCAGCAGGGTCGGCGGCGGCATTAGCCACCAGGGAGGTGGAGCGGCGAGGAGCGCCGTTGTCCATGGGTGCCGTCTGAGCGACACCAGCAGCCCGGCACTCAGCACAAACACAACGAGCGTCAGCCATAGGAGCGATGAAAAAGCAGCGGAGCGAATGGTGGAAGAGAGGCTTCGACACGCCCCTACCAGCTGGTGCACAAAATGTCGGATTCAGGGCTCTGTAGACCCAAGAAAGGTTCGAACTCTGGGGTGTGTGAGAACAACTCAACCTATCCAGCCTACCATCCCATCACCCCACGGCCTAGCTCGATTCACATGAACAAGGAAGAAGATGAACACAACAGTTTACCCAGGTTCGGGCCACCTTGCGGTGTAAGACCCTACTCCTTCTTTATGGTGGATTGGCCTCACGAGGGGCTGAGGATGAACTAGTACAAGGGATGAACAACCTCGCGAGGACTGCTCTGGTGAGGGTGGAAAGGATCCAATCCGGCCCCTCTCTACGGTGGTGGCTAACCTATATTTATAGTAGCCTCGGTCCTCTTACCCGAAACGTAGGCGGGAAGGATCCCATAGTGGCCAATTTTAAACGGGACAAGTAGTACATCTTATCCTAACAAAAGTTGGTCTCTGCCTGCAAAGCTTTTGGTCGTGACGCAGTGGTGGGCTCGATGATGAAATCCGTCCTGCTGTTCTGGCAGTCTTGGTCTCATTGCACCAGAATGGAAACCTTTGCCAGATTCCTCAGGAACCCACGCCTGTCCTTGTCTCCTTAGCACCAAAGAGGAAACTGCTTTCTCTACGCCCGCTGGCGCCCACCTGCCTTGGTCGTCATGGCTTGCTTCATGGTAGCCTCTTGAGGCTAGGTACCTGCATAGAAATCTCCGCTCCTCGGGAGGCCGCCTGGGCAGGCCGCTCGCTCGGGAGGTCTTGATGTCGTCCACCTCGTGAGGGTCTTGTCTTGGTGGTCTTGCAGATGGGTCGTACCAGGCCATAGATTGATCCACGCCATGGGCCACATGCAGGTAAGTCTGGGTACCCTGGTTCATAGAACGCCGACAGAAATATTATCTCTACTGTACTACATATCCCCTCCTCTTCGGAGAAAATCGCAACGCAACTCACAAGTAGCACGCCTAAATAAACCGCCAAGGTGACTGCATTAGTCGTGCCTGAAGTCAATGTCCATTGGCTTCCTCTGTTGTCGCACCTTCAAAGTCTTCACCTGTGAAGCAAATCATCCTTCATTCTGCATTAGAAGCAAAGAATACTAAGGCCATTGAGAAGGAAGCTCTCAAGAAGAGAAAAGCTTTAGACCCCATTTCCACTAAATTAGTGAAGAAACTAAAGATGGATTCATTGTCTTTAGTTGAACCAATCGATGGTAAACCTTGTCATCAGTGCCCCCAACTCGCAATGTTGACCATCTTCAACTTGTTCTGTATGGGTTTGAATATGTTATACCACCTGCTGAAGAAGAAGAAGAAGATACCCACTCTACTACTACCACATAGCAAGTGGATGAAGAAAACAAATTGGAAGCAAATGCTTCCCTTCCACTGGTATCATCGCGGAAGCCACAGCCAGTCCAAGTGACTGATGAACATAATACTTCATCTGAAGGAGATGAGGAAACTAAAGGGGACGTGAACATTGATGGATCCACAATGTCAGTACTACATAATGAATTATGGGATGCATTTCATCCAAATTCGCCCATAACTAAGGAAATTCACACTGGTTGTGAATACCATCAAACTCCTCTTCAGACCATTGCTGAAGAAATTCCAGCTACATCAGCTAAAGAAATTGTCCAACCAAAACTGACTATTGATGTTGCATGTCACTCTCCTCAACGTGAAGAATCTGGTGAAGTTGAAGACATTCATTCTTGGGTTCTGAACTGGATGAATGAAAACACTCATTACAAAGCACTTGCCGAAGAATTACTCCGAGTTCTCCCAGTTGATCCACAACAAGAAAATGTTAGATGGATCTATGAAGAACCAGAATAGCGAAATCACTCGATGCAGGTTCTGATGAACCCTCTTGCTAAAGGAGAAGCTTCAAGGACCACCTTACTAGTGAAGGATTTGCTGTATATACCTCGCACAATCTATCGCATTCTGGTTGTCCGTGTACAAAAATAGGGGCATATCTTTGTACCCCTTTTTTCCTGTGCATGGGCAGTCAGAGCCGCGCCCACGGCCACACCAAGTAAAACGAGGGAGGTGAGCCAAGGTAAGATCGAAGCCCAAGACAATCAAAGCAACGCCAAGGCCAAGACCACAAAGAGCAGAGGGACGAAGCAAGTTCCCCCGGCAAGACCCTTGCGGGTGGCCTCAGCCGGCCCCGGCAAGACTCTTGCCGGGACAGCTCGCCCCGCACCAACAGAGCGAGCCACCTTGAGCCCACGCCCCCAGTGCCATCATCAGCATGGGGCCAGGGCTCGGGAAGGCACCTCTGTGGTGGCATTTAGATCTTTGTGAAGACATATTCAAGATCAGATTAGAAGACGACGATTCTCGGCAAGATCCTTGCCAAGGAAGGCCACCAGACCCCCGGCAAGATCCGTGCCAGGGATGACAACACGCCATGCAAGACCCTTGCCGGGCCACCCGGCAAGACCCTCTCCAAAGACGTCGGCAAGGCCACCGCCAAGCCCACGTCAACCAAGCTTCCACCGTCGTTCACATGCAGCTGCTAGCTCAACTAGCTGGGCGGGCATCTGCATGGCAACATGCAGCTCCTAGGCCAACTCATCAAGCGCCTGCGTGGCGGCATGCAGATCTTCGTGAAGGCTCCACCACCGTGCTAACTCAGCTGCCTGCCTGCCTACATGGCACCGCACGCATCCCTGGTCGAGGCGCGTGTCAAAGCGAGGAGGAGCGGCGACGGATGGGATGGGCCTCGCCCCGTCCCCGATAAAGCAAGAGGACACCTAAGTGATGCATTAAATGCACCTTGTCCTATAATACGAGGGATAACCTCGTGCCACTGTAGACCTTTCCACCTCCTTTGTGCCACTGTGGCAACCCCTTCTTCCTATCAAAGGAGGCCCGAGGCGACGAGGAGAGGGATTCGGCTCTTTCGAACCACACGCTGACCACAGCTAGTTCGAGAGCTCAAGAACTCTCAGAAATACACCCACCAAAGCAGGACTAGGGTTTTACGCATCCTCGCGGCCCGAACCTGGGTAAACGATCCTTATGCTGTCTACTAGCCCTGCTCTCCTTGCAACTCTGCGCCCCGACAACCGTAGTAGGGATTCTTGTGATCCCATAGGTGTCGTTCCACACCGACATCTTTGGCGTGCCAGGTAGGGGCGCAATTGTGAGAATTTGTTCTAGTAGTTAGCCTAGCAGTTCTTCGTCGCCATGGCCCCTAAGAAGAGGACGACCATGGTGGTCGATTTGTTGGGAGCCAAACGACCCATGCCGGTGCGGACGAGCAGCGGACCGGTCGCAGATAGGACCCGGGCCGTGGCCCGCGAGCACCAGCGTCGCCCACGCAGTCGGAGCCTGGCGAGCAGCGTCGTTCGTGCGCCAGACGACCGGCTACACATCGCCGGATCCAAGGACGGAGTTGGGCCCCTGTGCTTCATCGGCAAGATGAGGGGGTTCAGCACGCTCGCCGAAGCGCTGGCGAAAATGGCACGCAGCCACTGGGTCGGTGACGGAGCATTCCTTCTAATGTAGTTAGAAGTCGAAGCGCGTCGCGATCCACGCAGCTGTCGCTGCCGCCCACGCCAGCGGACAGCTTTGGCACCGCAGAATTCGTTCTCGCATGAAAAACTTGCACCCACCAGCGGAAAAGACTTTGTGCACCGCACAGCTGCTTCCCGTTCCTCTCGTCAATGACGAGAGAAAAGCTCGACGAGTGGAGGAGCCCCGATCGAGAAGTAGATTCGTTTTCCGCCGTGCAGCAAAACAAGTAGTACGATTCCTTTACGGACGGCCAGGCTAGGAGTGCCCACTCGGCTGCGCGCCTCACGAGCACCACATTGCTGGCGCTGGAGAGGACTCTGCCAGAGTAGCGTATTCGAGCGCATCGCGTGAACAACTCACTGCTCCGCCTCTCTAGCCCACGAGCCGCCGGACAACCACCCGGCAACAGAAACAATCAATGCATGCAGCGGGCGTTGACGGTGGCCCATGTCTACGATGAAGACGACGACTTGTATGGATTTTTTACGGAATCTTTCGACCCTAATTCCGACCTTCGATGTCGCACACTTGGCTGTAGGCTTTCGACACCTCTAGTCAATTCTAGCTACCAATGCGTGTCGCAGGGATCCTGATCGGCGCCAGTATGCTAGAGTCTCGATCTTGCCCGAGCGCCGTAAAGCCAGTACTGAAAGCTCGATCCTGTCAAGCATTGAGCGCCTAGCACTCAATCGGTAAGTGATAGATACTGTTCTTAAGTGTTCTTTAGGAACAATTAAGCTCGGTATGCCGGTGTCGAGCGTCCGCTGATTGACATTCTCTCTCTGATTTTTTAGAAGTTTTAGCAATCGAGAGTGCGAACCTGTCAGGAATGCGAGACGAAACGGATTATAATGCACGCACTCTATCCCTTGACGAACCTGTGGGTGAGGTTTCGAGCTAGCCCCGTGCACGTATGTAGGAGCTGATCCGAAGTAAACGCTAACCGATTGCGCGTCCACTGATCCGTGGCTACAGTGTTTTGTCCACAACCAACGATTGTCTAAGCCCCGGCGTAGGCAAGATACGCAAGCCAGGTATATAGTCCTACAACCGGCAAGACCACCGATCCATTCTGTAGTTTCCTCAGCGGATGTACCCATGCGATTGCAGCAGCTAGCTGGTGGCGCTCGCGTTGCCCAAACAAAGGTGCTGTGCCAACTTTATGTTCCCGCTGCGCTCTCTCTAGCGCAATAAGATGTCCTGAGGACAAAAGGGTTGCCACTTTCATAAAGTGGAATTCAACATATGGTATCTTCACCGGCACATTGCCCTATTGAGTGGGTCGGTTACTACTTAGTGTTTAGTCTGAGTTCCCTATTAGTGTTTGGCGCCTTCACAGTAGGCGGCCGACCGAGAGCTTCTAGCACGGGCTGACCGCCGTTGATCATAGCAGTCTACATCCCACAGGAGCAGGACGGCGGGCGAGACTCCGGCTTTAGCCGCTGGCAGACTGAGCAGAGGCAGCGTGGCTCGCCTACAACTGCGGTTTGAGCCGCGGTTGGTCTCTATGGCTAGCTGGAGCTCGCGCGCATCGGTGGCTGCGGGAGGGCGCGAGGTGGCCAGAGTTGAGCACGGCGTCGACCTCGGCGGCGGCCGGAGTTCGGGTTAGTTTGGGCTCGGCGTTAGGGTGCTCGGGAGGAGGAGCTGGTGGGAGCGGCGTGCTCTTGGGAAGGCACCGAGCGCGTTGACGCGCTCAGACGCGAGCTGTGGTGGCTAAAACGATGGCGGCACGTCATTAGCGCGTTCCACCGAACTACGCTCGCAAGATGAATGAGGAGCTGGTGATGACGATGACACAGAGTTAAGGATGTGCCGAGCTCTACGTTCTAGCCGATAGGTGCACCCGGGCTGAAGAAGGGAAGGAAGTACCCCGGCGAAGACGCTGGGGTGGAAACTGACTCTACGGATGAAGACGCCGCCACCCCGACGAAGAGAGCCGGCGTCGCAACAGGAAACGCAAAGGCAAGGCCGTGCTTTCCATTGAGGGATCTGACGATACTGGTGCCAGCAAGAAGGTCAAGGCAGAAGCCCCCAGCAAGGAGATTGCCGGGTGCACCGTCAACCGGGCCTTGGCGGCTACCGACAAGCCAGGAAGCTCCGGCAAGCAATACTGCAAGATCCACCGCACTCAAGAGGCCACGACCTCCAGAACTGCCGACAAGTCGAGCTGCTTGCTGAGAAGCAAAAGGCTGAGTACGAAAGGCGGGACAAGGAGAAGGACCAGGACGGTGCTGAGGGATCCGCAAGAAGCGTGGCGGCCAAGGAGGCCGCCCGGCAAGGACAACCAGCAAGAGAGGCCCGCCCGGGGCCGCAACAAGAAACAAGAAGACGACGATGACGACAAGGACGATGAGTCTGGTGAGCAAGGGTTCCAGAGAGCTACAGAGGCCATGTAGAGCTAGCCTATAGAGCTAGTTCAACTCTAGTGTAAAATTATTTGAAATACAGGGTTATAGAGCTAGGTCAACTCTAGTATAAAATTATTTGAACTAGCCTGTAGTGCTAGTTCAACTCTAGTGGAAAATTATTTGTACTAGGTTATCGAGCTAGTTCAACTCTAGTGTAAAATTATTTGAACTAGCTTGTTGAGCTAGTTCAACTCTAGTGTAAAATTATTTGAACTAGGCCTTAGAGCTAGTTCAACTCTAGTGTAAAATTATTTGAACTAGCCTGTAGAGCTAGTTCAACTCTAGTGTAAAATTAGTTGAACTAGCCTATAGAGCTAGTTATGAACAAACCCTAATCTAGCCTAGATATAAAAATTATTCTCCAAACCTAGCTTGTTAGAAGTCACTCCATGTTACAACTATGTGATGCTGGAGGATCCTTAATATGAACTAGCCTTAGTATGGCCATAGATGGTCCTCAATAATGTCAGTAAAATTATTTATTTTGAAAGGCTAGTTTCGTCGCAGAGACATAGTCTTCAGCATTTATGCTGATATTAACTAAATGATCTATAGATAGTCGTACGTATGTAAATAATCGAGGCTCAGTTTCCACTCTTGTGATAGCTATATATTGTTCACTGAGCATAGATATGACCGCCTAAGTTTCTCATCTGGCAAGTATCAATAGAACATTATACCATAATCTAGGAAGTCACTAGCATTCATCTTACTCAGGCAATAGATTTATGGAAATTCGGCAGTTCCTAAATTTTCAAGAATTTGATCGGGTAAATACCGAACAAATTACTCATTAGAATAGTATCATCTAATTATTTCCGTATAGTATATTATATGACGAAGCTTAGCCATATGTAACCATCAGCTATTGTCAGTCAGAAGGCAATAGCTGTCTACTAGATAGGCTCATAGTGTGCTAAGTGTTTTCGACTCCCTTCCGCTATAATGATCTTCTCCACTCACCTTAGGTTCCATAGGACTCAGAACAGGATCAATATGCCCGTGCAACACAATTACAGATAGCCTAGGTCAAACATTAATTACTTGTATCAAACTGATATGATTGGAAGTTACAAGCATCTCATTTTTCCACTCATGAAATACTTTCCATCAAGAATAGGCACTCTATGTCTAGACTCCCTAGAGTAGACACATCCATCTTCCTCCAATGGTGATTAAACCGCAAGGCAAAGCTGCTCTGATACCACTTGTAGGATCTAGAAGTAGATGTGTCTAGAGGGGGGTGATTAGACACTTAATGCTAAAGTTGCAATTTTTAAGCTTTTTCGGTTTAAGTGGAGTTTAGGCACAATTTCAACACACACAATACATATCAAGCAAGCATGCAAAGAGTATATGAGCAGCGGAATGTAAAGCATGCAACTTGCAAGAATGTAAAGGGAAGGGTTTGGAGAATTCAAACGCAATTTGGAGACACGGATGTTTTTCCCGTGGTTCGGATAGGTGGTGCTATCCTACATCCACGTTGATGGAGACTTCAACCAAAGGGTAACGGTTGCGCGAGTCCACACAGGGCTCCACCCACAAAAGGGTAACGGTTGCGCGAGTCCACACAGGGCTCCACCCACGAAGGGTCCACAAAGAAGCAACCACCCACAAAGGGTCCACGAAGAAGCAACCTTGTCTATCCCACCATGGCCATCGCCCCACAAGGACTTGCCTCACTAGTGGTAGATCTTCACGAAGTAGAGGATCTCCTTGCCCTTACAAACTCCTTGGTTCAACTCCACAATCTTGTCGGAGGCTCCCAAGTGACACCTAGCCAATCTAGGAGACACCACTCTCCAAGAAGTAACAAATGGTGTGTAGGTAATGAACTCCTTGCTCTTGTGCTTCAAATGATAGTCTCCCCAACACTCAACTCTCTCTCATAGGATTTGTATTGGGTGGAAAGAAGTTTGAGTGGAAAGCAACTTGGGAAGGCTAGAGATCAAGATTCATATGGTAGGAATGGAATATCTTGGTCTCAACACATGAGTAGGTGGTTCTCTCTCAGAACATATGAGTTGGAATGGTGTGTGTGTTCTGATGGCTCTCTCTCGGAATGAGGAGGAGGTGGAGGGGTATATATAGCCTCCACACAAAATCCAACCGTTACACAGTTTTCCAATCTCGGTGGGACCGAATCAATAAACTCGGTCGGACCGAAAATGTAAACCTAGTGACCGTTAGTGATTTCGGTGGGACCGACTGGATCAACTCGGTGGGACCGATGTGCTAGGGTTAGGGTAAATCCAAAACTCGGTTTGACCGATTACTCAAACTCGGTGGGACCGATTTGGGTAATAAGTGAAACTAAGATTTGGTCAAGCAAACTCGGTGGGACCGATTGCATATCTCGGTGGGACCGAGAATGGGTAATAGAGAGTTTGCAAGCCCATCTCGGTGAGACCGAGATCCCATCGGTGAGACGAACTGATTAGGGTTTGGCAGTGGCTTATGACAAGTGAAACTCGGTGGCGCCGGATAGGAAGAATCGGTAGGACCGAGTTTGGCTTAGGGTTTAGGTCATATGTGGATATGGGAAAGTAGTGAGGTTTTGGAGCATATCATAAGCACATGAAGCAAGAGGCTCATTAAGCAACACCTCATCCCTCCTTGATAGTATTGGCTTTTCCTATGGACTCAATGTGATCTTGGATCACTAAAATGTAAAAGTGAAGAGTCTTGAGCTTGAAGCTTTAGCCAATCCCTTGTCCTTAGCATCTTGAAGGAGTTCCCACAACCTTTACTCCATGCCACTTGATTGTTGAACTTATGTGAAACATGCTAAATAGAAGTGTTAGTCCAAAAAGAGATATGTTGTCATCAATTATCAAAACCACCTAGGGAGCACTTGTGCTTTCAATCTCCCCCTTTTTGGTAATTGATGGCAACATACATCAAAGCTTTAGATAAATATATACAGAACAGCAAGTAAAGCTTTGGAAGAACATGTAGCAAGCATAGGCTCCCCCTACATGTATGCACTCATGTAAATATGAAATATAGAGGCATGTGAGAGCATAATCATGACAGAGTAGGTAATGTGTTACATGTATCTTGGCCATATGCATCAGAGCAAAAGATCATTAAGGAAAATACCTTCATGCTCATGAGTCCTTCTTGCAAACAGTATGTACATAAGCAAGAACTCCTCATACTCACGATTTTGACGCATATACTTACCTTGTGGTCTCGAGTTGGCTTAGGAGGGAATAAACCTGCAAACAAGGTTAGATAACACAGGTACGTCCACTAGCCAGAGCAAACAAAAGAAACCACAAGAATGCCAAGACTGGGATGACATGTAGAGAGTGATAACATTGGATTCAACATGTCCCCAAGAATAAAGATATGCAATGAATTTGGTTGATTTCTATTCCCTTAGGTGTCTTGCTCCCCCTGAATCTTACATGGGATATTGGGAGAAGATAGGAAACAGAAAATCAGAGCTGAATAGAACTTAATTCAAATGAGTTCATATGAACATGTCCCCAAAAAGACATGTCGAATCTCTCCTCTTGAACATCAAGCATCTGGGATCCTTGAGACTTTCTCTCCCCCTTAATACTTTTTCTCTCCCTTGGTGTGATCTCTCTTTCCTACAAGCTTTGATGTGATCTCTCTCTCCCCCTTTGACATAAATTTACAAGAAGGTTTTTCCTGGAATCCGTCGAATAGGTTTGGTCCTTGAGATTCAGCATAAAGCAGAGGATAAAATTGTGATGCTTGTGGAGGACAAGATTCATTGAGTGGAGCTGGATCAGGAGAAGGGTAGAACAAGTGGCAAACTGTTTTTCTGATTGCAAAGTCGGTGGCACCGAGTGGCACATTTCGGTGGTACCGAAAAGATTCGGTTCGACCGAAATTTGCAAGTCAGTGAAACCGAGTTTACCCAGAGAAAAACACTTGTCATCTCAGCTCACTAGTCAAGAAGATCTCACAAAGATTTGCAACGAATTAGATGAAGGATTTGCAAGAAATTTGATGCAGAAATATGCAGAACAAAAACAAACAGGAAAAGAGTGAAAGTTTCTAGATGAAGTTTTTTTTGTTTTGTGTGAGAGAGAAGGAAACAAATATGCAAGGAACAAATGCAATAACTTAGAAAAGGACACAAGAGAACTTCATCTAGAATTGGGCGGTGACATAGTCACCTATGTTAGAGTATATTGACTTAGGAGTCAAGTGAGGACACTTGATCATAGGTCATACTCATCGTTTAAGCTCAAAATGAGGTTACCATTTTTTGTTTAAGCATCTTGATATATTCACATCTTGTTGAGTTGCTTTGACTCATGTCTTGGAGTAAAGCTTCTCTAAGATGGAATGACATACCTTGGGTGGTGATGTGGTTCTTGCTCATGTAGTTGAACTTGTGTGGGTCCTCAGGGTTGATGTAGTTCATCAAGAGTTGGGAGCACCACTTGGAGTTTGAGTTCATCTACCTACATGGGTTAGTTCTTGCAAGGAAGAGCACTTGTGTATCCAAAAATGACAATCATGAAGCTTAACATAGAATTTGTCAAAGGATATGTTTGAATGGTTTTGTGCTTCCTCGTCTTCAACCACTATTGTGTAGAGTCTTGGTCTTGTAGAGATTGCTCAAGATGTTAGTGAGTCGCAATCTCATGGAATTAAATTCAACCAAGCACCTACATGGGTTAGACAACATGCAAGGTGCAAATATATCCAAGACATAAGATAGTTATCATAAGAGATACATCATGGATTAGTTATAAGCTCATGTCTTGCATGTAGCCAATGGAGTTTCTACTCCAAGTTCGAAGAATCAATGATGTTCAATTCTCCTCTCAACCTGCAAAACACTTTCTCATCAAGCGGTTTAGTGAATATATCCGCTAATTGCTTATCGGTGCGAACATGCTTAAGATTGATGTCACCCTTAGCAACATGATCTCGAATGAAATGATGACGAACTTCAATATGCTTAGTTCGAGAATGTTGTACAGGATTATGACCAATTTTGATAGCACTTTCGTTGTCACAAAGCAGTGGAACATGTTTCAGATAAATCCCATAATCTTTAAGAGTTTGGGTCATCCAAAGTAATTGAGCACAACATGAACCGGCGGCAATGTATTCCGGTTCGGCGGTGGATAAGCATACGGAGTTTTGTTTCTTGGAAGACCAAGACACAAGAGATCTACCAAGAAATTGACAAGTACCTTAAGTGGACTTTCTATCAACCTTGTCTCCGGCATAATCTGATTCGGAATAGCCAACAAGATCAAAAGAAGAACTCTTAGGATACCAAATGCCAAAATTTGGTGTATGGATTAAATATCTCACTATCCTTTTCACAGCCTTAAGATGACAATCTTTAGGAGCAGCTTGATATCGTGCACACATGCACACACTTAGCATAATATCGGTACGTGAAGCACATAGGAGTAACAATGAACCAATCATCGAGCGATAAACCTTTTGATCAACAGGTTCACCATCTTTGGTCAAATCATTATGTCCACTAGTAGGCATGGGTGTAGACATAACTTTGTTTCTTGCATATTGAACTTCTTGAATAAGTCCTTGGTGTACTTTGTTTGATAAACAAAGGTGCCTTCCTTAGTTTTCTTGATTTGCAAACCAAGAAAGAACTTGAGTTCACCCATCATAGACATCTCAAACTTCTTTGACATTATCTTCCCAAACTTTTCACTAAAATGAGGGTTAGTCGAACCAAATATTATATCATCAACATAAATTTGGCACACAAATAACTCACCATTAACCCTTTTAGTAAAAAAGAGTAGAATCTATTTTTCCAATCTCAAAGCCTTTTTCAATAAGAAACTTTGTCAAGCATTTATACCACGCTCTAGGAGCTTGTTTAAGACCATAGAGAGCTTTGTGAAGTTTGTAAACATGATCAGGTTACTTAGGATTGACAAAGCCGGGAGGTTGTTTACATAAACTTCCTCCTCTATTTCACCATTTAGAAAAGCACTTTTAATGTCCATTTGGTACAAGGTGATATTATGGTGATTAGCATAGGAAAGTAAGATGCGAATGGACTCAAGTCTAGCAACGGGAGCATATGTCTCACCATAGTCCATACCTTCGACTTGTGTGTACCCTTGGGTGACGAGACGTGCTTTGTTGCGAACCACTTGTCCATCTTCATCTTGCTTGTTGCGAAACACCCATTTGGTACCAATGATGTTGTGGTTGTTGTCGGGCTTCTCAACCAATGTCCAAACTTGGTTTCTCTCAAAATTGTGTAGCTCTTCATGCATAGCGTTTATCCAATCCGGATCTTCCAATGCTTCTTCAACCTTCATAGGTTCAATGCTAGAGATGAATGAATAGTTTTCACAAAAGTTAGCTAAACGAGTTTTTGAGCGAGTGATTCT
The DNA here is from genome assembly GCF_003073215.2 of Triticum urartu. Classification (NCBI taxonomy): domain Eukaryota; kingdom Viridiplantae; phylum Streptophyta; class Magnoliopsida; order Poales; family Poaceae; genus Triticum; species Triticum urartu. The sequence goes on from NC_053024.1 coordinate 517,903,103, forward strand.
CCCGGTTTTTATATCATTTAAGATTTGCTCGACGGGATGATCTTTGGCAATTCTTGCTCGAACTCGTGAGAGCTTTTGCTTGGGTCTTTGTTGAACATCTTCTTCATCTTATTCTTCTTCTTGGTCTTCTTCATTGTTGACGTTGTCGTTCTCTTGTCGTGGTGGAGAAGGAGGTTGTTGATGTTCATCTTGATGTATTTCCTCGTTTTCTTCATCTTGGTGTGTCCCACTTGTGGATGCTTCCGTGTCAATTCTTGGTTCACTTTGTCGTGAAGTAGAAGCTTCCACTTGGACGGATGAAGTACTCTCCTTCACCTCCGTTGGACGAATTTTGCCAATGGACAAGTCTTGGATTGCTTCTGAAGGGTCTTTGTCTCCTACATCAGTTGGCAATTGCTGTACTTGCGAGCCATTAGATTCATCAAACTTCACAACTACCGTCTCTTCAACCTTTCGGGTGAAATTGTTGTAGACACGGTAAGTGTGAGAGTTTGAGCCATAACCAAGTAGAAAACCTTCATGAGATTTAGGAGCAAACTTTGAACGATGATGCTTATCAAGAATGTAGCACTTTGAGCCGAATACTCGAAAGTATCCAACTTGGGGTTTGTTACCGGTGAGAAGCTCGTATGCCGTCTTGCCGAGTAGCTTGTGAAGATATAAGCGATTTGTTGCGTGACAAGCTATCTCAACCGCTTCTGCCCAAAAGTGCTTCGGCGTCTTGTATTCATCAAGCATCGTTCTTGCCATTTCGATGAGCGTCTGGTTCTTCCTCTCAACAACTCCATTTTGTTGAGGTGTGTACGTAGCCGAGAACTCGTGTGAAATCCCTTCTTCGTCAAGAAAGGTGTCCACATTTGCGTTCTTGAACTCCGTTCCGTTGTCACTCCGAACCTTCTTGATCTTCATGTCAAACTAATTTTGGGCCTTCCTAGCGAAGTTTCTGAAGATCTTCTGGACCTGCGACTTGTCATTAAGAAAGAACACCCACGTAAATCTTGAAAAATCATCAACTATAACTAGACCAAAAGAATTTCCACCGAGACTCTTGTAGGCATTGGGACCAAAAAGATCCATATGAAGTAGCTCGAGTGGCCTTCTTGTGGTCATGATGTTCTTCACAGGATGCCTTCCTCCAACCTGTTTACCTGCTTGACAAGCACTGCAAAGTCTATCCTTATCAAATATGACATTGTTAACTCCAAGGATATGATTTCCTTTAATAAGCTTGTCAAGGTTTCTCATGCCAACGTGACCTAGTCGTCTATGCCACAACCAACCTTTTGAGGATTTAGCAATGAAGCAAGTTTTAGGTTGTGCCTTTTTAGAGAAATCGACAATGTAAAGATCACCTCTACGCATACCGGTAAAGACCATTTTATGATAGTCTCGAGGAAATACTTGGCAATCTACCTCAGTAAATAGGACATTCAAACCGAAATCAGCGAGTCTAGATACTGAAAGTAAGTTGTAGCTGAGAGATTCAACGAGCATGACATTTTGAATGGAACTATCATGTGAGATGGCCACCTTACCAAGGCCAACCACTTTACCCTTTGAATTATCACAAAAGGTGACATATTTTCGAGGGCCGTCATTTTCAGCAAGCTCACGAAACATCTCTTCATCTCCGGTCATATGATCAGTACATTCACTATCAAGAACCCATTCCTTTCCTCCTGATTCATATCCCCGAAGATTTGCCATAAGACCAAAATGTCTCATTGCATCATCAGGATCGAAGTCACTATCATCATCATCATCATCATAGTATCCATGTTCATCATGATCTTGTGACTCACCATTTCCTAGAGAGGGTAATTCATTAGATAAATGATTATCAAAGTGGTCACTTTTATGAATTCTTATAGCTTCGAATATGATATCACTAATGATTCCAACATCTCCTTTAGCATGCTTAAGATTGGTAAGTTCAAATAGACAATTACCAAAACTAGGATCACTAGAGTTCATCTTACTCAAGGCAATAGATTTATGGAGAATTTCATCCAAAGTTTTCAAGGAATGATCGGGAAATCGTTCGTCAAGAAATTTCCATATAGTATAGGCACAATTAAGAGTAGGCAAACTAGCAATCAAATTTTTGGGCAATCATCTAATGATGAGCTCAATAGTTCTAAGATTGTGAATCATGTCAATATCTTCATCTAGGGTAGGATGCAAACGATCAATAAGAGGTGCACAAGGGCTAGCAATATACTTGTTCAAATGATATTGATTTAAAATTACAAGCATCTCATTTTTCCACTCATGAAAATACTCTCCATCAAGAATAGGCACTCTATGTCTAAGACTCCCTAAGGTAGACACATCCATCTTCCTCCAATGGTGATTAAACCAAGGCAATGGAGACCAAAGCTCTGATACCACTTGTAGGATCTAGAAGTAGATGTGTCTAGAGGGGGGGTGATTAGACACTTAGTGCTAAAGTTGCAATTTTTAGGCCTTTTTGGTATGAGTGGAGTTTTAGGCACAATTTCAACATACACAATACATATCAAGCAAGCATGCAAAGAGTATATGAGCAGTGGAATGTAAAGCATGCAACTTGCAAGAATGTAAGGGGAAGGGTTTGGAGAATTCAAACACAATTGAAGACACGGATGTTTTTCCCGTGGTTCGGATAGGTGGTGCTATCCTACATCCACGTTGATGGAGACTTCAACCCACGAAGGGTAACGGTTGCGCGAGTCCACGGAGGGCTCCACCCACGAAGGGTAATGGTTGCGCGAGTCCACGGAGGGCTCCACCCACGAAGGGTCCACGAAGAAGCAACCACCCACGAAGGGTCCACGAAGAAGCAACCTTGTCTATCCCACCATGGCCATCGCCCACGAAGGACTTGCCTCACTAGAGGTAGATCTTCATGAAGTAGGCGATCTCCTTGCCCTTACAAACTCCTTGGTTCAACTCCACAATCTTGTGGGAGGCTCCCAAGTGACACCTAGCCAATCTAGGAGACACCACTCTCCAAGAAGTAACAAATGGTGTGTAGGTAATGAACTCCTTGCTCTTGTGCTTCAAATGATAGTCTCCCCAACACTCAACTCTCTCTCATAGGATTTGGATCTGGTGGAAAGAAGGTTTGAGTGGAAAGCAACTTGGGGAAAGCTAGAGATCAAGATTCATATGGTAGGAATGGAATATCTTGGTCTCAACCCATGAGTAGGTGGTTCTCTCTCAGAACATATGAGTTGGAATTGTGTATGTGTTCTGATGGCTCTCTCCACGAATGAAGAGGAGGTGGAGGGGTATATATAGCCTCCACACAAAATCCAACCGTTACACACAGTTTCCCAATCTCGGTGGGACCGAATCAACAAACTCGGTCGGACCGAGAAGGTAAACTTAGTGACCGTTAGAGATTTTCGGTGGGACTGACATGCAACTCGGTAGGACCGATATGGTTAGGGTTTGGGCATAACGTAATCTCGGTGAGACCGATTACACAAACTCGGTGAGACCGAGTTTGGTAATAAGCTAACCAGAGAGTTGGTCAGGCAAACTCGGTGGGACCGATTTGCTCTTTCTGTGAGACCGAAAAGTTACAAAAGGGAAACAAAGAGTTTACATTGCAATCTCGGTGGGACCGATTTGCTCTTTTGGTGAGACCAAAAAGTTACGAAAGGGAAACAGAGAGTTTGCAATCCCATCTCGGTGAGACCGAGATCCCTATCGGTAGAACCGAATTGCTAGGGTTTTGGCAGTGGCTTATGACAAGTGAAACTCGGTGGCGCCGGATAGAAAGAATCGGTAGGACCGAGTTTGGCTTAGGGTTTAGGTCATATCTGGATATGGGAAAGTAGTTGAGGGTTTTGGAGCATATCACTAAGCACATGAAGCAAGAGGCTCATTAAGCAACATCTCATCCCTCCTTGATAGTATTGGCTTTTCCTAAAGACTCAATGTGATCTTGGATCACTAAAATATAAAATGAAGAGTCTTGAGCTTTTGAGCTTGAGCCCAATCCTTTGTCCTTAGCATTTTGAGGGTTCCACTTTCACATCCATGCCATGCCAATCATTGAGCTTTCCTGAAATAGTCATCTTGGAATAGCATTAGCTCAATGAGCTATATGTTGTTATGAATTACCAAAACCACCTAGGGATAGTTGCACTTTCAATAGATGCTGGAAGGCGGACATCACTGGGTCAGGCCCGAGCAACTTGGGGATCGTGCCAGCCCGAGGGGCGCCCCAACAAGGTAAGCTAACAACATGAAATAAAAGGGATACACGCCGCAGGGACGGACCCACGTGGCCTAGGAATAATGCAGCCCTTGGGGGAGCTCCCAGCAGGAAATGAAACTCGAAAGATGTCACCTGATGACGTTGAGGATGAAGGAGCGTTGGTGTAGCAGGCTCGGTGGGCTGCGGGAGCCGATCCTCACGAGCCCCTAGGCCCAGGGGCCTCGGGAAGCTTCGGAGGCGCTGGCGGCTCCTCGCGGACCATCTCCATCCCTGCCAGGGCTGCAGAACGCCTGGCCTCTCGTGCCTCTGTGATGCCCCTCATGAGGCCCTGGTACGTGGCAGCCGCGTTCGGCAAGCCGTAAGGCATGCGAACGTAGCTGTGGGGTGGGCCTCCGTAGCGCCCCACTCGCGAGGGCCAGAGGCACTCCAGAGAGGCGACTCGGTTGAGCCTTGGTATGTCGACGCAGACGCGCAGCCCACCATCCTCGCCTGGATGGAGAGCCACTGCTGGTAGGCGGCGGCCGTCTTTCATGACTCTTGACTCCTGTAGCTCCTGAATGGCCTTGCTGACGAACTCCTGAGGGTCTGGATCTCCTTGCCTTGCTCCTTCTTGAGGGAAACGTGCTTCGAAACACGCCTCCATGTGGTGCCCAAGCGCCTCCCTCGTGACCCTAGCTAGGTCGGTGGCCCTCCAGGGGAGAGCCCCCGAGCCCTTGCCTGAGGAGGGCGCCGGGCGCGCTTCCTATGCGATGGAAGGAGGTTCCCCTGGGCAGGCGCGGGCCCAGAGGGGCCTGCCTCCTGAGTGGTCGGGCCGGACGATGTCTTCTTCTTCTTAGGGGCGGTCTCGGGAGGCCTCCTGCTTCCACGATCCGGGTCTTCCAGTGACGCGGCCTGAAAGGCTCGTTCCAGGGAACACACCGCGTCCTTCTCTTCACAGGCACCGTGATGACTCCGCCGCTTCCTGGCATCTTGAGGACGTTGTAGCCGTGGTGAGTTACGGCCATGAACTGGCCAGCGCTGGGTACCCAAGGATGGCGTTGTACGACAGGCGAATGTGAGCGACGTCGAAGTCGATGAGCTCGGTGCGGTAGTTGTCGCGTGCCCCGAAGGTGACAGGGAGGCGGACCTGCCCAATCGGGACCGTGGAGCCGTCGGTGATACCGAGAAAGGCTTGGTTGGCTGAAGCTGCTGTAGGGCACTTGGAGGTTGTTGAATGTTTCCACGGACAGGACGTTGAGCCCTGCCCCGCCATCGATGAGGGTCTTGGTGACCACCACGTTGCTGATGATTGGGGAACAAAGCATCGGGAGGACTCCGGCTGTAGCCGCACACTTGAGCTGATCTGCTGAGCTGAACGTGATGGCGCACGCCGACCACCTGAGAGGGCGCGTGGCTTCGAGCCTGGGGAGGACTGCGTTCACTTCGCGGGCGAACTGCTTGAAGATGCGCTGAGAGGCTGGGGCTTGTGCCCCGCCCAGGATGCAGGCGATCGCGCGCGGCTCCTGGAAGCCCCCAGCCCCCTCGTCCTGATGGCGGTCCTCGTTTCTCCTTGGCTGCGGCGGCAGCGGAGGGAGGCCTGCGTTGCCTTGCGGGCGATCCTCGCGAGGCTGATCCCTCCAGTCTCCCTCGCGAGGCGGGTCTTGCCAGCGATCCTCGCGAGGTTGATCGCGCCACCCTTGGCGCGGGCCCGGTCTTCCCAGCGTCCTTGTTCCTTCCTCCTCCTCGACCGTAGCCCCGGTTACCGTGGTGGGCGACGGCCGATCCTTCCTTCTCGCACGGCTCGGAGCTCTTGACATTCGTTGGTGTTGTGGGTGTGGAGGTCGTGGTACACACAGTACCGGCTGCCCTTGGAAGGTTCGGGCTGATCTCTGCCCCGCTTGGTGTCTGGTTCTGCCGCGAGCACGGCAGCCCCCTTGCGCTTCACATCCTTGGCCTTGGGCTTCTTCTCTTCTGGGTCTGCGGCAGGCAGCTCGAGGAGGGAGAGACGCCCTTCCTCGCCCTGGCGCACTTGGTTGCCAGGTTGAACAGCTCCAAGGAAGTGCACAGGTCTTCATGCATCGCCAGCTCCTCCTTCATCTTGACGTCGCGCACGCCGTCGGAGAAGGCTGAGATGATGGCCTCCTCAGTCACCTTGGGAATCTTGAGGCGTGCGTTGTTGAAGCGCTGGATGTACTTCTGCAGGGTCTCCCCGGGCTGTTGCTTGATGCGGCGCATGTCGCTCACGGCGGGTGGCCGGTCGCGAGTGCCTTGGAAGTTGGCGATGAAGCGGGTGCGCATCTCGTCCCAGGAGGAGATTGTGCCTGAGCCAGGTTCAGGAGCCAGGTGCGGGCCCCGTCCTTGAGTGCCATGGGGAACAAGTTCGCCATGACCTTCTCGTCTCCGTTGGCACAGACTTTTAGTTGTTATGACTCACTTACCTTGGATCGATTCTGTTGTATTATAACACTTTTTCGGCTATTCTATCTCTTTCTTCCCTTTTTTCGGTTTTTCGGTTCGGATATCTTCGCTGCGTTGATCATTAGTGTTATGTGCTTTACTTTGAATACTATCTTCTCCCATTTATTTGGACGTGTGTATTCTCTGACTCCGTGACTGTTTGCTGTGATGTTACGGTATACGGTTGTTTCTTTGTTTAATACGTTTTGGGGAGCTTGGTTTATCTGTGATGAGCGCTTTTTGCGTTTGGTATTGCTTCGTATTTGCCGTAGTGTAGTTTTAGTATATCGTGTTTTTTCCGTTCTTTTATTGCCTTTCGGTTCTACTGTTTTTAGTTATTCCTTTACTGTAATTTTCTACACGTCAGTGGCACTCTATTATTATTCTGTTGTCTTGGCTTTGTGATCTTTTTATCTCAAGTTTCTATTTTTTGTGTACTTGATATAGTTGTTTTTTTTTGGGAAAACTGCGTATCCATTATTTCTGAAAGTTACACGTCACGTGCGTTATTTCTACCGCTATCTCGGCTTTGTACTGTCATCTTTCCCTTCCGTTCATTCATCTATCTCTGGTTATTGGTTGCCGCGGGGTGGGGGGTATTCTACGCTTGACTGTATTGTCTAGTGATCTGCGTGGATTGTTTTTCTGCTATCTTATCATTGTTCATTGTTTGCGTTTTTACTCGTGAGTGCTACGGACTTTTTCTTGCCTCTTTATTATGCCTTTTTCTTGTCTCCTTCTTTTTTTTGCTTTTTTCTTACGTCATATTGGTTCGCTTATCGTTTGCTCTTTCTGCTCTCAAATCTACTGGTCTTTTAATGTTTGTATTCGTTTGCTGTCCCTACTGTTTTTTTTTTTTGGGTGGTTTTTTTTTTTTTTTGTAGTTCTTTTCGTTGCTTCGTGACTTCATTTCTATTGTTAGACCTCTCTTCCGTCTTGCGTATGTTCTAAACTAGATGTCTAGATGGTTGTAGTCTGTTCTCTATATTCAAGTTTTCGTACTTCGTTCTGTTGTCCGTATTCATATTGTCGAGATATCTCTTTTCATTATGATAAGTCTACTGCCTTCATACTTTTTGTCACATGTGTCCGATTACCTGCTATGTTGACTTCGCCTTGTCCTTGATGCAATTACTGGTCAGCTCTGCACTTGTTCATCTCGTACTGTTTGGTAATCGGATTGTCTCATATATATCTTAATGCTTAATTATTACAGGTTAATCTTATGATGTTATAGAGTTTATTTCTTATCGTTGATCATGTTTTGTATCGTTTGTGCTGGTTATGTGACCTACGCTCGCATGCGAATGTTGTAACGTTTCTATCAAATTTTTTCTGACCAGATGATCTTATTGGTTACATCGTATTCTTGTTTCATTTTATACCTCATTCTCCTTTGATATGGTTATTTAGTTTCGGCTCAAAAACTCTTTGTTTTTTATTTTTTATGATGTACATCTTTTGCTAGCATCATGTGGCGTATTCTTGAGTGGACTATCTTACTTTGAATTTGATTTTGTTGTCTTTGGCGTGAGTCTTTTAATCCTTTACTTTGTTCGTTTCTTTAAAAATTGTTATCGTCGTGTTGTGTGCTGTTACTTTACTTGTTCTATGCTTTTGCACATCTGACTTTATTATCTCATGTGCTTTCTGCAATTTCTTCCACACCCTGTCACATGTCTCCTGTTTTTACTACTGTGTATACTTTCGGGTTTTCACTTCTTCTGATGGTTACCAGTTGGTTTCTTACTAATCTATTCTCTCTTATTGTTGTGTGTCTCTTTGGTAAATTTTTGTATACTTGAAGAATGTTATTTGACTTTCTGTTCCGATCTTTTGTTGTTAAGCTTCTAATTAATTTTGCAGATGGCTGTTTTCGAAAAGGTTGTTGTGTTTCGCTTCCGGATTTTTACCTGTTTTGGATATGAGCTTTAATAAGGTATGAGTGTGATTTGTGGTATTTGTATGTAGTCAGTTGTACTGATCTATGTTTATCTTCTGCTCTCGGTATCGTCATCTCTTGCGATCATTTGTGGGGGTGTTGTGGGGCTCACTCTGAAGATTGCCTGTTCTGTCTTTAGTAGACTCGATCTTTGGACTGATTTATCTTAGTGACTTATTCTACGTCTGTATTTTGACTCATTTTTCGCTTCTACCTGATAGGTGTGGATTTTTCGTATCCTCATTCTCTTACCACGCCTATGCACTGTTGATTTCCTACTGAATATGACCTAATCCGTCTCACGCTGTCTATATTTTATGATGCTTTGTTACCCGATGCCTCAACCGTTGCTTCCTGTGGAGACTGCGATGAACTGAAATATTTAATTCATTTTATATAGCTTATCTTTCTACCTTATTTCCTATCGACCTGGCCGTATATTATTCTTTCGACGTACTCTTTCTGTTTCTATTGATTAATGCGCTAAAAATGAGGTCCTTGACGTCCGCGATTCGTGTATAGCTCTCCTGGACTCCTATTGCATACGCATCATTTTTTCTGACGTGTATACTTTGATTTTTACGTCCTGCTATACATGTTTTTTTCTTATGACTCAGATTTTGCACTTTTGACTTGTAGTTTTCCTCTCTTCTGCCCAGTCTTCTTAATGCTGAGACTATTTGTTTAATTCTTTGTATTATGGAATGATGGTTATTCAGTTGCGCTTGTGCTTCTCTTTTTGGCTATACACTTGAGTTCTTTCATATCTGCGTTTGTAAATTCTTTGGCTGATCTCACTGTCTTTTGGTTCGATTTCTATATTAGTCATCTAATTTGTATTTTCGTTGACGTTGCTTGCGCTAATTCTTGCTTATTGGCTCTGGTTGATGTTGTTTTCGTAGGTTCTGATTAACATTGGTTTATATAGGGTTCACTTTGAGTTTTATTTGTTTCATAATCTTATTATTTTTGTTCCTCTATGCTTGATGGATATCTGTCGTTCTGGGTATGTTCCTTCTCTTACTCCATTCGTTTGGTCGTTTACTTTTCGCTCCCACAGATTTGGTTATAATGCTTATACCTGGGTTACTGCACTTTAATTTACTTTCTTGATGCGCCATGGGGACCAGTTCGCCATGACCTTCTCGTCTCCGTTGGCAGCTTCGATGCCCAGCTCGTAGAGCTGGAGGAACTCCGCAGGGTCAGCCGTGCCGTCGTAACGAGGAGGCAGGTCTGGCTTGAACTTGCCGGGCCACGCGATGCTGCGTAGCTCGGTGGTGAAGGCACGGCAGCCTGCTGTGGCCACGGGAGGACTTGGGTGGCGGAGAGCTTGGTCTTGCATGTCCCCTCGCACTGCAGCTAGGAGCAGCGCGCGGTCTTGACGCGCGGGAGTAGGAGCATGGTCGCGACATGCTGGAGCAGGGGGCGCCCGGGCAGCTTCTTGCGGGCGAGGGACTTCTTGGCAGCTCTGCTCTTGCCGTGCTGGCTCCTGATGGAGCGGGTTCTGCCCAGGGGCCACGTGCCTTGGAGACATGGCGCCTTCCTAAGGAGGAGGCGGCCGGGGCACCGCCGGAGCTTCGTCGCCCGCGCGGGGCGGGGTGTGGTGTAGCGGAACGGACGGCGCAGGAGAGCCCCCTGTGGCGTGGACGAGCTCGGCGACACGGTCGATCCATTCTTCATAGACGTCGTCGACGGGATGGTAGCGCAGGAGCTCGTTTGCCGCGATGAGCGCAGCTCGAGCCTCCATGGGCGCGCAGAGCGCGCGGGACGAAGAACCAGCTGGGGTGAGCGAGGGAGTTGTGGTGCGGCCGTCTTGCCGCACGGACGGATGCTGAGACGATCCTTGTTTCTCGTCCCCCGCCGGGCCGGTGGCGGCGTTGACGGTAGGTGACGGGGAACAGCGAGGACACCCACCGACAGGGGCCGTCTGGGCGACGCGGGAAGCGAGAGCGGCCCGGTGCTCGGTGCGGGCCCGACGAGCATCAGACATGGGCGTGATGGTCGGAGGAGAACGGGGTGGTGGAAGACGAATTCCGGCGCACCCCTACCTAGCGCGCCAAATGTCGGATTTCGGGTTCCGGCAGACCCTTGAGGTTCGAACACTGGGGTGCGCGCGGAGATTTCGCCTCCTACCTACCTGCACCCCTCCGCCTCGCTAAGATCTAAGCCATGGAAAGAACAACACAAGAGACACAGGGTTTATACTGGTTCGGGCCACCGTTGTGGTGTAATACCCTACTCCAGTGTGTGGTGTGGTGGATTGCCTCTTGGGCTGATGGTGATGAACATTACAAGGAAGAACAGTCTCGCGAGGGTCTGTTCTTGGCTGGGGCGATGAACTGCTGGGAGGAGTTCAGTCACCCTTCTCTCTCTCTCTCTCTCTCTTCACAACTGATGATGCCTCTCTCAAAAACCTCTAACCTCTCTCCCCCCTTTTTTCCATCCTGCGGGTGGCTGGTCCTATTTATAGAGGCCCTGGTCCTCTTCCCAAATATCGAGCAGGAAGGGAGCCAACAATGGCGGGCTAATTTTAAAGGGGACAGCTAGTACCAGTTATCCTGACAAAAGTACTCTTCGCCTGCACAAAGCTCTGGTGGTGACGCCGTCTTGGGCTCCACAATGACCTCCGTCTTGCAGTCCTCCTGGTCTTGGTCTTGTTGCACCGAAATGGCAACCTTTGCCTGATGCCTCGGTACTCCGCGGCTGTGCTTGCCCCCTTTGCACCCAAGGGGAAAGGAGGACACTGCGCGGGCTGGCACCCGCCTGGCGCCCTTGGTCGTCATGGCTTGCGTCACGGGCACCTCGTGAGGTACCTCGCCTCCTCGCAAGCCAGCCTGATGAGGCCGTGCCTGAAGAAGCTCCACGTCATCCGCCCCACGAGGCTTGGCCCCTCGCGAGGGTCTTGGATTTGTGTTGATGAAGATGGGTCATGTTGGGCCCCCCTTTGAGCCACGCCGCAGGCCGCAGGCAGGCAAGTCTGGGGACCCCCGTTCCCAAAACACCGACATCGTCGGAAAACATTCTCTCTTGAAGAGGGATAATTAAGCGCAAGGGCAAAGTGGTCATTTTCAGAATGTCAGAACATGGGCTCTATGAAACGAAGAAGTGGGCTTTGGATTCACCTGATTTGGAGTTGTGGTTGAAAAGATATAACTGTTTTTCTGCCAGGGACTTATTTGTAATAAAATCATCACAAACAGGCCCTTAACAGGAAAAACGGAACGCGCCTTTCCGGGAATACGCTTCCCTGCGGAGAAAGCGTATTTTTGCCCGATGAAGAAGTAGAATACATTTTCGTTAAGCGAAGACGTACTCTCTGGAGTACGCCTCCCCTTAACCACGTCAGCGGGCCGACCCGGTCAGCGCGGAGAGGCCGACAGGCGAGGCCCAGGGGCATGGTCGTCGTGGTCATCGTCTTGCATGCACTCGCCCGTGGTCCAGTGGGAGGTCACCAGCGCGGGAGCTTGTCCGGCCAGCTCCGGCCATCATTGGCGGCGCCCGACTGACCAGAATGAGCTAAGCGGAGAGGTGCACCCGAGTGGGTTAGTACACTCGCTGGAGAACGCAGTGATGAGCGGGGCCGCAACCACAGCGGATAGCGGCTTCGGACATCGGCGGAAATCATGGCCAATGGCCACCCCTGAAGAAAGCAAAGAGTTGTGGAGGCTTAGGGTGCTCCAGGTGGTCTACTGGAGGTGGAAGAAGGATGAGAAGAGCTCGGGTTGGCGCTGATTTGGGAGGAGGTCGCTGGCAGCAATGGTGACCGTGGAGGTTGGGGAGAGGCTCTGGTGCTCGGGGAAGTGAATGGGAGGGGCTATTGGAGGTGGAGGAGGCGAGTGGTGAGGTCGAGAGGCCTCGGGGTGGGCTTATATAGGCACGAGGCAAGGAGGCCGAGTTGGCATCGCCGTGGATACGTGTCCGTTGCTACAGATGCATGTGCACACGCATGAGCTCGGTGTTAGGCGACGAGAGGGAACAACAGGGAGAGCTCAAGGAGAAGAGGCGGCCAAGGGAGCGCAGGGAGGAAGAAGATGGTGAGCTCCGAGCCAAACCGCCACTCTTCGCCCGTGGGTGCGCGGCGGCTTGGGTCGGTGAGGAAGCGGATGAAGGTGGAGAGGGGTCCAGGGGAACGGCGACGACGAGAGGAAGACAAGGGACATGGTCACGCAGGCGAAGATGATGAGAGGGAGCGGACGAAGCAGAAACGGCGCACTGGACGCGGCCACAACGCACAGAGCGCGCGCACTGTAATGCCATTAACACGGTCACCACGTGCACTGGCATGTAGCGGGGGTGATGGGCTGGAACATGTTGTCTAGTGGTAAGTTCTTCTAGGGTAGGTTTTAACTGCGGTGGTTGATTGGTCAAAAACTCTATTGTTAAATGGTAATCATCGTCTGAAGTTTACTGTAGTAAACTTGAACGTGCACTGGTGATCAACATGAACTTGATTGGGGCCAAATAGTTTTTCTGTGGTGATTATCTTAGGAAGGACTATAATTCTAGAGAGTTTGAGGAGATTTGGATCTAGATTTAATGTAATTGCTTTGCAACTGACCAAAATGGTCCAGAAACTTGATCATGAAGGTTCACTCACATGGAGTATCAAATTGATCTGAAATTTGGCAAGGCCAAACGATTTGGACATAGTAAGATGCTGTAAAAATTTCATACAAAATGGATTCACCAAAATGGTACTTCCTTCAGAGCTATTCTCTCTGTACAGAAACTTGCAAAAATTCTAGAGAACTATTGGCTAAGTTAAATGGTGCCAAATTTGGTGGAGAGATGTTTCATGTTCAAGAGAATGCTCTGGTAAAATTTCAGCCAAAATTAAACAATATAAAATGTACTTGCTTCACAAGCTGAAAATATTAACAGAAGCAAAAAATTGATGTTGTGCTCACATAGTTGATAGGATGGAGCTGAAACTTGGAGGGGTGTGCTAATATGAGCACATGA